>NC_089325.1:10675230-10811951 GCF_036669915.1 Pocillopora verrucosa
ACTCCTGTGAATACAGGACATGCTGGAGAACGATGGCTCCGTTTAGCGTAGTGGGCAACGTTCTCAAACAAAAACATCAAAAAGCGTTTATGGTAACTGTTAATCAAAAGAGCAACGAACTCCTATCGGCAAGAGATGACTTTCAACTAAAACCATCACGAGACGATCTCGTGTTTTTGGAGAAGTTCCCGGATTATTGTGTTCGCAACCCAGGCACCGGCTCACTTGGCACCACGGGAAGAATTTGTAACCAGAACGTGCCAGAGGATTATGGGAGCTGTGATGTTCTGTGTTGTGGGCGTGGGTACAACACGATTCAAGTCGTAGAGGAATACAAATGCGATTGTACAGTTCAGTGGTGTTGCCAAGTTAACTGCAAAACTTGCAGAAGAATCGTTGACATGCACTTGTGTAAACCACCCGAACAAACGAACTTTGAGAAAAGCATCTCGCACAATTAGCTTCCTATAAGGAAAGACTGATGCAATAATGTACCTTAACACTAAGGTGTTTAAATTAAGCTGAGTCAAACCAAAACGCCATAGTTCATTTTTGCAACGATATAAAACTTGTTTAGACAGAAGAAAACTTTCAGTAGAATGAGAAAACGAAAAAACTTAATTGAAAGAGGCCGCGTATGAAAGGAAACAAACATATTTATCGATGTAGAACATTTCAAAGCGAATTTCGACCGTGTGTTGTCAAACCAAAACCAAGTTATTCAAAAGGGCCAATCAGAACAAAGGAAAACATCTCAAGAAGCCAATGAAAACTAAAGGTAAAAACAAGGAACCTCCTGAAGCGCGGGAAAACGCCGCGACTGGTTTAAGCTTTGAATCTGATCAGTGTCTGATTGGTTTAGAAAGAAGCGCGAGTTTCTGGACTGGTAACAAAGCAAAAACAGAAAAATCGAAGCAATCCCGGATTATTTTTAATACTCAAATGAAAATTGATCTGAGCGGGAATTTCAAAGAACAAGGTCAAGTATACGTTCGTTTAAGAAACCATAAAGTCATACTCTGTAAATAAAATCATTTGTTGCTCTTTCTGAGTTTAATACTTAAAAGGCTCTTAAATCAAAACAACAGGTCCTTCACTTCGCTCTGTTATTTGAATAGCGAAGAACTGAAAGTGAATAAAATTTAAAGATTGAGTACACCATTTGTCTGTGTTTGTCTGGAATCATTTTGCCATGTCTGCTCGGCCATTATCTTTAGAGGCTCTCAAAGATTTGAATCTTAGAGTTTGGAAAATGAGCGAGAAGTAGACACGGAAAGCATACGTCTTGCTCTGTCACGCCTATCGTGATCAAGTTCAAGGTAATGAAGCTTTTTAATTTATTGGGAGACAGTGATGCTATGGCAATTAGTGTCAGAATTTTGAGTGATTGCTGATTTCACTAGGAATGGCAGCACCAACAATTATCATAATTCGTCTTGAATGTCGTAATCATTTAACCTCTTTGCGTAACCTTCTTTGATGGAATTCTAAAGGTAGACGACAACACGGAATGAAAACAAAATATACAAGCTTCTAGAACGGCAATTATTTTGTTGACAAATTTAACTGAGCAGAAGCTCATGGCATGCGGGCAAAGAAATTACATTTTTGAGAAATTCTGTGGTTAAGGATTTCGCCAAACGTCGCAACTATTTTAAGTCTTATAATAATTAAGCATAATTTGTATGTTTACAGTTTGGTCGGAAATACCATTTTTAATAGCTTTATCTAAGCACCAAACATAGCGTGAGAGGTCGTCTACAGAGACAAAGAAACACTAGCAAACGTAGTTGTGACCATGACAGCATGATATTGGATATTCGGAGACGTCAAAGAAATTCTAAAAATTCAAAAACACTTCACTCAAATGGAATTCAGTTTTGTTACTGATTATTTAGCCCCTAAGAAAATAAGGCAACGCTCATTTCCGTTTATGTTCGCTTTTTTCTGGGTGAATGCAACACCTTGAGCGACAATGGACGCAATTCGGTTGGAAGTGCAAGCTTGCTCAAGGACGAACAATTTCCGAATCGTTCAGTCGCTTAAAACAATGTCCTCTGGTCACTTCTTATCACTCTGATCATTTCTATCATTTTTCTACAACCACTTAAGAACACTTAAGATTTAAGTGTTACCAGCTGGTTTGAATGAAGCTGTGTTTCTGAGGAAAGAAAGAAGCCGAGAAATGGAAAGTTTTAAACTACCTCGTACATAACAAAAACCATTGTTGTCTGCTCAGTAAAAATAGCCTTTTAAAAAACACCACTAACAATCAATCGCACAATCGATTTTAAGGCGGCTTCCATAGTTAAGAACATAAACACACCACTTAAGAAAAAAACAAGAGAGTGTCATCTTTTTAAAAAAGAGATGACAAATCGCACTTTCAAGGAATGTCTCGGTACTTAGTTCTAATGTAGAATCGATATCACTATCCTAAAAGCTATTACAACTATTAACATTTTCTGAGAAACAAAATCATCACAGTACCATTTCCAAATCCAACTCGCCCGCTAAAATAAAAGTTTAAGAGATGGTGCGTCCAAGAACACTTCGCGAGGGAGTTTTCGTTGATATGCCTCAGCGGTTTGACACTGTTGACGAATGTTGCTTCTAAATTTAGCGACATTCATTCGTCGTAAATTGCAGCGTTGAACCATTCAGAGCAGAAGTGTGAGGTGGGCAAACGAACAGAAATAAAGCAAAGGAGAGCCAAATATGAGGAGCATCGTGACGATTGTGGTTTTCAATCTTCTCCTGGGTTTATTCCCGATGAGAACAGCTTCACGTTGGTGGTAGAAGATTTTTTTTTCATTGACTTTCTCCTGTACAGATTGAGATTCCCGGACATAAACACAAAATATCAGCTTCAACAAGGTAGTAGTTGTGGTAAAAAACACAGATCTTCAGATTGTTTAATTGCTTGTTCTTTCAATAAAGGTTCATTTCACAAGTGTTCCAGCTTGGTTCCAAGGCCATCTGTAACCATGCAGCTGGTCTCCCTAACTTCGAACTGTGCCGTAAGAACCCTAATGTTTTGATAAGCATTGGGAAAGGCGCCAAGCTAGGAATTGAAGAATGCCAACAGCAGATGAAGAACGAGAGGTGGAATTGCTCCACGGTACCTCGGGATTTCAGTGTGTTTGGAAAAGTCTTGAAGATAGGTACGTATATAAAATAAACACATTCGCGATTGGTTTGAGAGAGAGTTGGTACATGGGAGTCAATAAAATTCTTGCATGCGATGGAGAAGCGGAGAGTCATCGAACATGAAACGTTTTGAGTTAAACAGTTAAAATTGTTGTCAGTAAACGTTTTGCAAACCAAGGCAAAATTTAATCCAAGTAATTCAAGAGCTCATTTGCTGGGAATCATAGAGCAAATAGTTTTATTTTGTGATCTCTGACAATGACATAGTTTTAAACAAGACCATCGACGGCTGACGAAATTTTTCGGCTTAAAAACTGTTATGTTATCGGCATTTGTATACTATTGCACGTTCGCTATTGATTCTGAATTCCTCTGCGCATGGTATCTGCTCGCTGTAGATTCACCATCAACTTTGGCTTGTATGAAAATCAAACACAAATTTTAACTAAGACAACGGAAGAGGAAAATATTGACAAAAAACGCGTTCTTTACTGTAGGATTAGAAAGTTGCTAAGCTTCGAAGGACCTTTTCGTTTAGACTCTTTTCTTTCAAAAATCCTTAACCAAAACATAGATAAATAAAAAAATTTATAAAATAAGTGACAATTTTGGCAAAGATTCTCTGATCAATTTCTGCCGACAGGCCCTTAAAAGACGGCTTTTCGCTCTCCGTAATGATGTAACAGTTCCTCTTTATGATATTTTTTTCTTCCTTTATGCAGCAAGCCGTGAAACTGCCTTCGTGTATGCGATTACCTCGGCTGGAGTTGTACACGCGGTAGCTCAAGGCTGCATCCGCGGTGACCTGAAAAACTGCTTTTGCAACCAAACACAACTAAGAGGAAACCGAGAAGATTTTGTGTGGTCTGGATGTTACGATCACATCGCTCACGGTATCGAAGTTGCCAAGCTTTTTGTGGATTCTGATGAACAGCAAAACGATGCTCGGGCAAAAATGAATCTTCACAACAATATGGTCGGAAGAACGGTGAGTCCTGAAATAATAAATAAACAAACGCCCACGTGTTTTCAAGCCTTTTTCTATTTTCTCACAAATTGATGTTGTAAAGGATTGATGGAAATATATGTTTTCATACTCCATGCACTATCCTCGCGTCCGACAGAGGTTTTCATCCCTCGGTAAACTAAACCGCGCCGTCCAATTATCAGTTGTGGCTTGCACGGAGCATAATCCCTAGTAAGTGGGCAGTAAGTCTCTTTCTTCGAGAACTGAGCGCTTCTCACGTGGGTAACAGGCTTCTATGAGTAAATTCTGAGTTTTAAGATTAGCTTTCCCACCAGAAGAAAAAAAAACTAACAGAGTGCGATCTGGTGAACAAGTTAAAACATTGACCACAGTTTTCTATAATCTGTAACCTTATTGATCGTAGAAATGACGTCAACAATGTCCAAAACTAAAGTAAAAACCAATTGCACTTTGGTCACATGTGTTTTCCCGCGCATCAGACAGTTAGCTGATTTCTTTTTACTTTGAATCCTCATTGGCTTTTTGGGATATCTCTTTTGATTGGCCCTAGCATAATTGTGATTATTCTGGTTTTAGTTTTAAGACGCTTAATCGAAAGGCACTCCTTTCTTTTCTTAGCTCAGAGTTGATTTTCTATCCCAGCAAACTATAATTTCGACATTTCATTTTACTCAAAAACGGTAATTCTCCGTGATGCAAATAATCTCTCATTAACATGAATAGGTTGTTAAAAACTGAAAAATTTTCTTCTTCCTCTTAAGTAGAATCGTAATACAGTCGAACTAAGTGGTACGGTAATAAGTGATCACCCTGTATATAGCGGTCGGTCGTCAAAGTTTCGAAAATTTTTCCCTTTAATCACTGTTATTTTTACCTCTATTAAGCAGCCGTGGTCTCCCTTCACTGAGTCCCAACAGCCTGTTTATTTTGTCTTCCACCTGTATTGAATGGTCAGTTAACGCGGAACTGATCAAATAAAACTAGGATCCACGTAAAATTTAGTCCTCATTTATCTCTCGATTTAATATTGGTAGTATTAGTAAACAAGTTTTTGTACATTGAGTGGTTAATTTTTAGCATAAATTGGCGTTTTTTATCTTTTCTTTATAATACTCTATTCTGTGGAATTTGTTTTAAGACATTCCAAGACCGTTACAGGTTTGACTGTACAATTTTTGCAGGTCGTAAAAAATCGCACAGTCGTGAACTGTTTGTGCCATGGTCCTTCTGTATCATGTGTCATGCAGACCTGCTACAGAAGTTTGGCTCCTTTCAGCGCCGTGAGTCGCCATCTTCGCGGAAAATATGACAATGGCGTTCTTGTGATTGTTGATCAGAAGGGGGAGAAATTCGTGGTGGCTAATGAGACTAAGGACAAGTCTTGGCGTGACAGCCTCGTGTTCTTTCAGAAGTCTCCGGATTACTGCGTCCCGAACCCCGACTTAGGCTGGCCAGGAACCACGGGAAGGGTGTGTTACAACGGGAACACGACCACAGCCGCAGGTAACGGGACATGTGAGACATTGTGCTGTGGGCGCGGGTTCAATACGATCCAAGTCGAGGAGGATTACAAGTGCAATTGCAATTTTGTCTGGTGTTGTGATGTGAAGTGCAGCACGTGTAAAGGAACTGTTGAAAAAAACGTCTGTAAATCGCCCGAGGAGCATATTTCTGAAGGAAACAGTAAGCTCGAGAAAGACGCAGAAACGGCGGGTAAACAATCGCGAAAAAGGAAGAACAAGGAACAAAGTGTTTTACCTCGCACTGACAACAACAATCGAGAAGTGAAGAAGATCAAAGGTTAATACTTCCCATTGAACTGGAGAAGACTGACAAAGGAATGACAACAATGAAGTCGGTGAAAAAGCACAATAGACAGAGAATTCTATGTAGTTACAAAGTAGGCGAGTTTGAGCAAGTGCTGTATGTGCTTTAAAGTCATTGTGTCATCGAAAACAGTAACTTATCTTTGCTTTTCAATAGAGACTTTGGAGGTTAACAGTTTGGCATAAAAAGCTCGACACTATACCCTGCATTCAGTTAGGCATTGTAAATAAAAACAGTTTTCCTTATATGTGTTAAAACTTCTTTTCGTAGCCTTTTGCATGGAAATCGTGGAAGAAATAATTATGAACTCATTGAAAAGCTTTTAAAATATTAAAATATCAACCAAATAAAACATCAAAATATCAACTTGATGATATATTAAAGTATTGTGTCATTTCCGTCAAATTACAACGAAAAAAAAAAAAAGAATTGGAATTCAACGTTGTTCGCTCCAACTTTGGTTTAACCTTTAACCGGTCGGTACCATTTCCAGAATAAATCTTTCATGATAGTCGGAGCACTTCAATCTTCATTCAGTCATTGCTAGAATGGATAACGCAGAAACTATTTAATAAAAGGCTTTCAACGCCCGCCATGTTTGAATATTTTTTATTTTTAGAAGTATAATATAAGTTTTCATCGATAGTAAATTTAAGTCAAATAAATGTAAAAGCCCTTTCTTACAAGACAATTACCTGAATTCTTCAGGACAAATATGCTCGAAGAGCATGCTTGTTAAACACCATGGGTTCCCATGGTTGATGTCAACGTTTTTATCCAACATTAGCTTTGGAGAAATTTTTGTAATGTTATAAAAAATATTCTAGAACGTTACGTAATATAAAAATGTGGTATTTAATTAAAACAAATAAAAGAATCTCCCAACAAAAATAAACCGACGGAATTTTTGTCAACTCTCTATTCTACGACCGAAAATCTGTACAATCACCGTAATGAATTACTCATTATTGGTGACTTAAACTTCAACATGCTCAACAATGATAGCTGTTCTCCTGACAACCGGCTATCTGAATACTGTGACCGTTTTCAACTAACAAACATTGTAACTGTGCCTACCCGAATAACGGATACATCGAGTACACTTCTTGATGTTATACTGACAACTCATCCGCAACGATTCTGCTGTACTACGACCTTACAACTCGGTATCAGTGATCATGACATGGTTGTCACAATTCGTAAGTGGAAGCTTCCTAAACCTCCACCAAAGCTCATTAGTTATCGTTCGATGAAACGGTTCGACACTGATATTTTTCTCCAGGATCTAAACAGTGTCCCCTGGGACTGTGCGTTTATTCATGATGATATCAACGACATTTGGGCGACCTGGTATAAATTATTCACTGAAGTGATTGATCATCACGCACCACTTAAGAAGAAATTAGTACGCGGCAATGCTGTGTCATGGATGACACCAAAAATTATCCAGGCTATAAACACTAGAAATCGTCTCCACAGAAGGTTTACTAAGAAGAAAACATCTGAAAATTGGGAGACCTACAGGAAACAACGGAACCTTGTCACATCCTTAAAACGTTCTTCCCTCAAGTCATACTGCATTAATGTATCCACAAACTCCGAATACCACGGGGAATTTTGGAAGAAATTTCATTGTTTACTCCCAAGTAAAGACAGAGGTAACAGCCATGTTCAGCTGATTGAAGACGGGCGCCTCATCATTGATAGTAGTGATATCGCCAATCTTCATCCTCATCGTATGACTGCAGCTGTTTGTTTTGTAAACAAATAGTCTAGTCACCGATATTCCCTTTTATTAAATTACTGATTATTTTAATAGCAATTATTCATTCTAGATAATTAATTTTTATTTCTTACCTATTACTCATTACTTATACATGTAAATTATGTAAATTTTTATGGCACATTTGCATTTAAACGAGCTATTCGCTCATATGCGATATGTGGTTAAATAAAGTTACTTACTTATGTATTTCTTTCCACGAAAAACAGGAAGTAGAAGTAATTGACGTCATCAACCGTATATGGCAGTATACAACCGTATATGGCAGTATGCAGTATAAAGACATCCAGTTGACCAGCGAAGCTTTATTTCATTCAGTTGTAGCTTTGATAACAGAGAGAAATCTTATCAGGATCATGTCTAATCAAGATTTGGTAACCGCTGCATTAACAGCGATATTTGATGGAGTGCTTCCTTCAAATTCCATCTATCAACTTTTCAGTCAAATTTACATGGGCACGGTTCCCTTATGGCAGCCACCGTCATCATCACCTTTCCCCATTATCACAAGTTCAACTCACAATGGAATAATTGTCCAGAATCCCATTCAAAATATCGTAGTTAATTACGTAGACCCAGCAGAGCTTGATCCTCGATTTCATTTTGATTTCCGGAACGTCATACGTCCTGATTGGAACTGCTTTAGAGGGAACTATTACTATCCGTATCAACGACCGCGCGGTTGGTACAGAATAGCTTTAAACGTTCTCGGAAGATACCAGGACGGCAACCTTTGGCTCGGTCCTAACGGTCTGCGTAATGCACCAGCCTTTGGAGAATGGCCTGTCTCATATCATGGTACAAATATCAAGTTCGTTAACAGCATCATAAAACAAGGTTTTCGGCCCGGCCCGAATGCATTGTTTGGCAGAGGCATCTACAGCAGCCCCAGTATTGAAATGGTTGAACGGAAGGGTTATGCAAAGGAATTTATACATAATGGTAAAGTTTACAAAGTTGCGCTGCAAAATCGTGTCAATCCTTTTACATCCCGTTTTATCCCAGCCCGGTATACAGGTACCGGAGCTGACTACTGGCTGTCACAATATGGAGACATACGTCCTTATGGTGTGCTCATCAAAGAAGTCGTAACTGGATACTAATTCTTAGAACACAACAGCGACATCGATGAATAAAGGTGAAACAAAATATATATAATCGCACGATACAATTTCCGGCAAAATTTCCGCACAGCCCCATACATCATTATACATCCATATATGGGGCTTTATTATTCAGTGTATCACCAGTAAGATGTACATGCATAATTAAGTATGGGGCTGTGCGGAAATTTTTCCCAATTTCCTTGACACAAGGAAATACTAAAGGATATGGTTTTAAATAACATTAAAAATGTTTCTTTTCTACTAAGGAAAAATTTAGTTTAATTAAACTTATTCTCGTTC
This sequence comes from Pocillopora verrucosa, assembly GCF_036669915.1. NCBI lineage: Eukaryota > Metazoa > Cnidaria > Anthozoa > Scleractinia > Pocilloporidae > Pocillopora > Pocillopora verrucosa. The sequence goes on from NC_089325.1 coordinate 10,684,385, forward strand.
AACATCGCATGAGAAGTGCATGTTTCACCATTTAGCCTTTTCTCTTGACATTGTTATAGCTGGCGTGTCAGGGTTGATCTAGATCTAACTTTTTATATCCAACGTAACGTTTTTAGCGGTTAATGCCGTGCACTTAACCTCACGGGTGGTGTGCGGTTCCTTGTTTATATTTTTCGGTGTAAAAATTGAAGTTGAAACTCCTCAAGTTTGGTGTTTTTTTGTACACCCCAAAGATGTTCCAAAAAATAAAGTCTGCATACAAGAATTCTTGATAAGGTAGAAAGCTGGAACTTCACTGGTAGTCTAAGTTAGAGATAGATCTTTTGAATCTATTGAAAACACACATTGTATAAGAAGTTAGTCTGCTTTTTGGGGTCCATCTGTTATATGTTTAAACAAATATTTTTCTTATTATTTACTTAACCACCTCTCATGTGATAGATATTCAGCATTAATTGGCATGATCAATGTATATGTTTTGGTTCTTAAAAAAATTATCTTTGGTTGAAAGTTTTTCAATTTGATTTGATTTTTATATTTTATTGATTTATATTCATTACCATGCTCTACAACCAAAAAAAAAAAGGGAAATTACACTGATTTATAAAATTTAAAACCAAAACAATCCGAAGGATAACATTTATACAATAAATATGACGGACAAGTATTTTCAAAATAGCTGTCTGCCACAGAAGTAGCATTTCATATTCCTTCCCATTAAATGTAAATAGTGTTACAATGTATCTCCATAACATGTACAAGAGGTTTTTCATGATATCCAGAATTATCAAGGGCAAGGTAAGCATTATCAGCTGAAGCCAAAGGCTGAGACCCACAATGCTTACTGAGATGTTGTGGATATCAGGAAGAGCCAAGGTCAATAATTTTTATAATACATTGATATGTCAAAGAAAATATTCAACAGTACTAAAGGAATTAATACCACAGTAGAGTTATAACTTGCTCTTTTCCATGGGTTCTGTTGTTTTTGTTTCCTTGAGTACTCCTGAAAACTTGCCCGGCTACTTTTGCTTATCTTTTTCTGTTCTCTGCAGGAGCACTATCTTCTTCAATTTTCCTCTTTAACAAAACACACATTGAGCCATCATTTTCGTGTCAATTGCCTGGTTCAAGCTATGTGACTGCACTCTCCACATGACAAATAACTGCTGCAGCTTTGTGGTGTTGTATGCATGAGAAAATATCCAGAATGATCAGCAGCTCACAGAATAGAAATGGAGACTTAGTATTAAAATAATACATTTCACTTTATGGTTTTGCAGATAATATTGTATCATATTTTTTCATGTTTTTCTTAATGGTGAAATGAATAGTGAAACAATATTTTAATTCACAGTGTCATGAAATGAAGCCCAAATGGCTTTATGGTCTGTAAAATATGTTTCAAAAACACCTACTTGGACATCCAAGTGGGATATGTTTGTGGGATATGTTTGTATATATGTGATCAATACCAGTTTTGTTGTCAGTTGTACAAGTTGATATCAACTGCTTGAAACCTTTATCTCTTATTAGTAAATTATACAATGGTCTAGTACGTACCCTCCTGACAATCCCACCCAGGATCCTAGGTGGGAACGGTGGGATCTTGGGTGGGAATTCGGGTGGGATTTCTGCATCCCACCTGGGAGTTTAGGCTGGACTTATGCCTTCTACCCGGGATCCCACTTGGGATCCTTTATCCCACCAAGGAAAATACTCTCACTCATGATCTTGGGAAGGATCCATGCAAAGAAGTGGCGCATCTCACTTACATTTATGACTTTTAGGTAAGATAATTCCAAAAGATGTTCAGTGTATCTCTAACATAAAAGGCACAAATGTATTTAGTCTCCTTTGAACCCAATGATTCTGGCAGCCATAAAAGGTACATGTAACTATATATTCTACATGATATTTACCTAAGCGCCAAGGACAAGAACTGAGGCACGACCAATTCGTGTAAGGGTTTAATCAAACAGGGACACAACTAGCTGCTGAGTAAAAGCGCACTCCGACATCCGTCAGAAGGAGGTCATCTCGGGTAGATTTCCGATTACGAAATCCGAGCTCGCCCGATGTTGTCTTCGTGATGAAGGCCCTATTTAGCATATTAGACCCGCAAAACAGAGTAGAAACGAACACGTGCTTCGTTTTCGCTCATGACTTCGTATTACCCTTAAGATATTTGCATTTTTTTTTCCGTTGCTTACCTATATTACAGACTCCAATAAATTTTTGCGATGCCTCCTTTTCACGGATGGCCGATTACAACTACAATATAGAGACATCTCCACGAAATCTGTCAAAAGGAGGATGTTACAACACCAGAGGTCATCTCGGGTAGATTTCTGATGACGAAATCCGAGCTCGCCCGATGTTTTCATGAAGGCCCTATTTCACATTTTAGAGCCGCAAAATAGAGTAGAAAGGAGCACTTACTTCGTTTTCGCTCATGACTTTGTATTAGCGTTAAGATATTTGCATTTTTTTTCGTTGCTAACCTATATGACAGATTCCACAAAATACATTTGACGCCTTCTTTTCACGGATGGCCGATCACAACTACAACGTAATGACATCTTCACGAAATCTGTCAAAACATAGTTAGTTGAGGGGACTAACTACTAACTATGGTCAAAAGGAGGATTTTTAAACACCGGAAATCTTCTGGATTTCTGATGAAATAAATTTAACGCAGTTACGTTCAGAGTTTAAGCGATATATTGTTATTTCTAATATGGTAATTGAAAAAAAAAAAATTGTACATTGCCTCGATTGGACGGAGATTAAGTTTGAATATAATGTAGCAGGCGACAAGGATAATCCGTGACTTGTCTCACCTATTATATTTTCTCTATCTGCGTTGTGCCATGATCATCATTGAAAATATTCTACGATAATATTTTTTACAATATTTAGATGAGGATATTCAATTCTAAACGCAAGAGCGTACTTAGGGAAAGATCTATAAGAAACAGTTTCTCATGAATACATTTTAAAAATTCTTTTAGCCGACTTCTAAATAGATAAAAAATTACTACACATATATATTTCACTTCGACGATTATCTTAATAAACAACTAATGGGAAGTTCTGAGAATCAGTTTTTAATACTACATGTTAAATTAATGGTTATTTTTCTCTTCCTGCTTAAGGGCTCTTTCGCAGTTTGGACAACGCCAGTTTGCACTTGAATCTTCCAAAATAATTGTTGAAATGCATTTCCTGTGAAAAAACTCCTTGCAGCTACAACATTTCACACAACGAGAAGGAGACTTTATTATCGATTGGAATACGGCCGAACGCTGAATACGAATTGAGTGAGCAAACAGATACTTTGATCTCTCGCACGTTAACAAATTTCCCGCCTTTGCTAGTTTGGACCATTCAATTGTCTGGGAGTTAATCGACCGTATCATTTATCTTTCCTCTCCATTTCCGGTGTTTTAAAATCCTCCTTTTGACAGATTTCGTGGAGGTGTTACTATGTTGTAGTTGTAATCGGCCATCCGTGAAAAGGAGGCATCGCAAAAATTTTGTGGAGTCTGTAATAAAGGTAAGCAACGAAAAAAAAAAAGCAATATCTTACGCCTAATACGAAGTCATGAGCGAAAACGAAGCACGTGTTCGTTTCTACTCTGTTTTGCGGGTCTAATATGCTAAATAGGGCCTTCATCACGAAGACAACAGCGGGCGAGCTCGGATTTCGTAATCGGAAATCTACCCGAGATGATCTCCTTCTGACGGATGTCGGAGTCTGCTTTCCGCCGAGTAACAGTGGCATTACAGCTGATGCGAAGCCACGATCGATCCAACGAAACGCATGCTAAATCTTAGTACCGCTGACCGGTACTGGCAAACAGTTGTTATCTGTTCCATGATCCTATTCAAATGTCCTGCTCAAGGTTCTGAAATTATTTACATGAAAAAGCACCGTGGCACTTGATAGGAATTCCCAACTATGCAAATAAGCTCTGATTTGAAAAGCTTGGAATTACTGGTAAAGAAAGAATGGAGGAAGAATCCTCTTCAGTTTTGCGAGGACTTAGAATTCCTAGGAATTCCTGGGAATTCTCAACTATACAGCATTCTTAAAATAACTTTTAAAGTTTTCATTGAAGGTAAATTAATGTCAAATAAATGTGAAAGTCCTGTCTGACAAGACAATTACCCGAATTCTTAAGGATAAGATTTTCTAAATTTAAGCGTGTGTATGCTTTTCTTATGCATGATAGCCTGAAAGACAATTTGGTTTGTAGTCGAACTCATTTTCGTTCAAAATATGCTGGAAGAGCATGCTTGTTAAACCCCTGAAATCACATTTATTTGGGTTTCCATGGTTGATGTCAATGATGTTTTTATCCAACATTAGCTTTGGATAATATTTTTGTAATGTTATAGAAAATATTCCAGAACGTTCCACTATTTACCTACTCATGTTTAGTAATGCTGATATTGTTTAATACACAAAATATGATGTAATCATCACAGAATATTCTAGAATATCCGGAACTGTTAAGAATGTCTCTTTAAATAAAGTTCACAACAGGCGGTTGTTGTTATCATTCGATAAGCTGTCAATAAAACTGTGTGTGTTGCAGACTTACGTGATTAATAGCAATACAACGTTTGCTTGTCCAGCCATTCTATATGTTGTCTGCGAACCAAAAATAACTGCTAAGTAACTGCCAATAAGCGGGGATCATAACAATATTACTATGCATTTTTTTCCACGAAAAACAGGAATTAGAAGTAGTTGACGTCATCCGGCCATCCGAAGCTTTATTTCATTCAGTTACAGCTTTGATCACAAAAATAGATTTTACTAGGATCATGTTTTATCAAGATTTGGTATCCGCCGCATTCACAGCGGTTTTTGGTAGAGGGCTTCCTTCAAATTCTATTCATCAACTTTTCAGTCAAACTCACCTGAACACGGTTCCCTTTTGGCAACCACCGTCATCATCGCCTTTCCGCGCTATCACGAGTTCAGCTCACAATGGAATAATTGTTCAGAATCCCATCCAAAATATCGTAGTTGACTACGTAGATCTAGCAGAGCTTGATCCTCGATTCCATTTTGATTTCCAGAACGTCATACGTCCTTATTGGAACTGCTTTAGAGGGAACTATAACTATCCATATCAACGACCGTACGGTTGGTACAGAATAGCTTTAAACGTTCTCGGAAGATACCAGGACGGCAACATTTGGCTCGGTCCTAACGGCTACGTAATGCACCAGCTAAAGGAGAATGGCCCGTCTCGTATCACGGTACAAATATCGAGTTCGTTCACAGCATCATAAAACAGGGTTTAAGGCCCGGCCCGAGTGCAAGGTTTGGCATCGGCATCTACAGCAGCCCCATTATTGAAATGATTGAACGGATGGGTGATGCAAAGCCTTTTAAACATAATGGTAAAGTTTACAAAGTTGCTCTACAAAATCGTGTCGATCCTGATCACCTCCAGATTATCCCAGCCGTATTTACAGGTACTGGAGCTGACTACTGGCTGTCAAAATCTGGAGGCATACGTCCTTACGGTGTGCTCATCAAAGAAGTTGCAATTGGATGCTAATTCTTAGAACACAACAGCGACGCGAATGAATGAGGGAGAAACATAATATATATAATCGGACGATACAATTTTCTTGACACAAAATTTGCAACTCTCACTCATTCCTGTTAGCATGAATATGATATTCAGCGTCATACATGTGCGGAAAGTTCCTGAGTTAAAGGATTATGGCAAAAACATTCCGTAGAGCGCAAATCAAACGATTATTGTCAAACGAAATCACTGACCATGACGAAGGACCAGCATGAGTCGCGTCCGCTTCCTCAACAAGCACACTAACAAAATACACGTGTGAAATACAAAGTGTGAGAGCCTAAGAGATTAATCACGGTTACACAGAATGAAATAAGCTTGGATGTACGTGGAATTGTGTAATGGAGAACCGAGTGATTAAAGAAAAGTAGAAAAATACAGTTTGAGAGTCTTGATGCCTTACGCCGGGCGTGGTGTGCTCGATAGCTAGTTTCCCCTCCCTCCCCCGTTATAGTTTAACATACTTGGTGAAGGATTTATTCATAACACAGTAATAGGGACCTTAAGCAGTCAGGACGGCAACGCCAAGGAAGACTTCGATTAAAAAATAAATTTCTACCTTTAATTAGAATTTCAAAAATGGCTGCATGTGTTTACCGTCTCATACGGCGCCACACATCAACTTCAGCATGACGTATTAAAGAAGCGTTGAGTTCTAAATGGAAATTAAAATAATTTGCCGTCGCGGTTTCGGTTCGCAGACGACGCAAATTGTGTTGATTTCACGTTGTTGTTTTGCATAGGACGGCTAAGAAGTGTACAAAGTTTCCAAACGTACGCGCTGAGCTATTGTTCTGTCTATCAGATATTCTGTTTTTCCATGTCCTCGCTGCCGTCGCCGTCGTGGTTTGCTTAATGTCCCTATTAAGACGCACAGAACTCCATCCTGGAAACGTTAACGATCCTTTTTGGATAATACTTCTCCGTTAGTGATTAAACTAACAACCCCATCTTCAAAATAAATAAAATAGTAAATTTTGTGCACAGTCATAAGATCACACATACGAAACTCTCTACGCTGCTAATATTCGCATTAACTTCGCCATTAATCGTTTTATTTTCAATGATTTTTTGTAGAAGCCGCGCGTTAGTAGATCATGACGTTTCGATTGCATAATGCTAGTCTTCTTCAGGCGATGAGGTCGACTGGTCATGCGTGATCTTATAAAGCATGATGCTCTGCTGTGATTAGTTGTTTTTCAACAGCTCTGATTGGCGCATTTCGATCTTAACTGTTTAACTCAGTGATTTGCTCCTTTGGCGGTCCGCTGTCGCACGGCTCTCCTGTTGTTGTTTTTTTTGATCGTGGACATCCACACTATTGGAATTTCTATTCCACTATCCCTGTTGATGTTGTCAGTGTGAAGCCTTATATGAGTTGCCTCTTTGATCCTGCGCGTGTAGTAATAAGGGTCACCATCAACTTTACTTCGTTCCAGAGTGGCTTGTGTCCGGTGTTGTGGGCATGCTCTGAAACGGCGGAGGTCTCGGTACGGACGAGTCGGATGTCTCGATCGTGCTCGGGCATGGGTCTTCCAGTCTCTCCGATGTACACCTTGCCACATTCACAGGGATTCCTGTAAACTACGCCATCTTGTTTAGCCGGATCGACAGCGTCTTTTGGTCGTACTAGCTGAGATCTTAGCGTAATCTCCGACTTGAAAACAGCGCGTACGCCTTGTTGTTGTAGGCAACGGCGAAGCTGTTCGGACAGACCTTTGACATAAGGTAAAACCGTGGTAGCTTTGAACGCGATGGCGGGTTCAGCACTGTTGTTTGATTTTCCGGTCTTGGTAAGTTTCTGCAAGAAAGGAAAAGGATAACCATTAGAAACCAGAACAGATGACAGATGTTTTTTCTCCTCAGAGATGACAGAGGGTTTTATTACGAGACGTTTAGCACCCTCGTAAAGGCACTTAACAAAACCGCGTTTTACTGATTGAGGGTGGTGTGAATCATACGCTAAGTATTGATCGGTGTGGGTGGGCTTCCCGTATACGCTGGTGGTGAGGGGGCCCGTCGGCTTCTCTCAAAACTGCGGTGTCTAGGAAGGCGAGTTTTTTGTCATTCTCTGTCTTCATGGTGAAGCGGATGGAAGGCTGCTGGCTGTTTAGACGCTGTAAGAAGTCATCCACGTTTTCGCGATCCAGGATGGTAAAGGTATCGTTCACGTAGCGTTTCCAGAACCTAGGCTCGTAGGATGATGTAGTTATCGCCTGTTCTTCGAAACTCTCCATGTAGAGGTTAGCAATAGCACATGATAGTCGACGCACCTCAATCTTAATTCAGTCTTTGCTAGAATGGATAACGCAGAAATCACTTATCTGGTTATAAGCCTTTCCCTCCCCACCCCCACGTCTATGGATATCCATGGGACAACTAAAATACTCTCTTTCGAACGGCAAATTAAACAGGCTGTTCTGCTAGTTAGATGGCTCCATCAGTGCTTAGACACTTATAAAGGGGTTAAATCTCTAAATAAACTGTTGTAGTGCGTCAGCGGGGGAATATAACAAGGAAATACACGAATGCTACTCTTGTCGCGAATACTTCCTGTTAATTAAGTTACATTGAATGCGTCAAACCGAAGCTCACTCTTTTTTATGCTGAAGATAATTACCTTCTAGCTGTTTACATGATTTAAAAAAATCACCTTTTTAATAATCTAGACTCACGAGCTAAGAAGCATAAGACAACCTTCTCTGTTTTTAATGGTGGTGGTGGTGGTGAAGGGGGGTGTGGGGGGGTGGAGAGGGGGTTGCATTTACTTAATGCATGGATTTCTGCTAAAAGCCGATCAATCAATTTGTACGAGCAGATGGTAAACAACTAATGTTTCCACGAATAACAGGAAGAAGAGTTAAGTGTCACGCTACATTAGCATGAAATAATTCACCTGTATTCGCTGAAGACGAGCTGGTTGTCGAGAGAACCTTTCAATAATGTCAAATTTGGATTTACTGAATGCTGGATTTGCAGCAATATTCGGTGAAGATGGACTCCCTTCAAGTAACATACACGAACTGTTCGAAGCAACCTACATCATGGAACCTTTTCCTTCTCTGGGAGTAACTGGAGGTCGTTCTAGTTTGAGAAGTCGCGTAATAAACGTGTTTGTGTTTGGGTTACAAGGCGAAATATTCGCTGTAAGGGTGCGGGAAACGTACACAGTCAGCGAATTAAAAGCTATTATTGAAGAAAAGACGGGAATAGACACGAGCGTGATGGGTCTGATTTACGGTGGCAAGAGACTTGATGATAGCGATGAAACCCCTTTAATCAGCCTTGGAATTTGTCATAGCAGTAGCATCTTCCTAATGCTGGGTTTACGTAATACTGGCTTGCTGCATCTTGGTATCGATCCTAGCGGACTGGCTCGCTCTAGCGGCGACAATCGTGAAGTGAAGAAGATCGAAGGTTAATACTGACCTCCCATTGAGCTGGAGAGGACAAATGGATAACAACAATGAAGTCCGTGGGAAAGCGCAATAGAAAGAGAATTCTATGTAGTTGCAAGATGAGTGACACTGTGCAAGTGCTATGCTATGATGTCTCTGTGTTATGGAAAACAGTAACCGTGCTTCACTGTTCAATTGCGATATGGGAGGTGAAAAGTTTCGCATAAGAAGCTCGAAATTATTCCCCTATTCTGTTAGGCCTTCTAAATAAACACAAAGCTTTCCCTATACATATTTAAACTTTTTTTGTGGCCTTTTGCATGGAAGAAATAATTATCGAGTCATAAAAAGCTTACTATGAACTCTTTTCCGTCAAATTACGACGAAGAAAAAATTTAGAATTCAACGTTGTTCGCACTAATGTTAATTTGACCTACAACCGGTAGGTATAATTTCCGGAAAAATCTTTCATGACTCAGTCTCAACGCACTTCAATTTTGATTCGGCTATTGCTAGAATGGATACGGAAAATCAGTTATCTGGTTATTAGCACTCTCTTCACACCCCTACGTCTATGGATTTACCATTAGAAACCTACAATAATGCTCTGGGAATAACCTCTTTCGAACGGCAAGAAGGCTGTCCTGTCGATAAGACTGCTCCATCTATCCTAATTTAGTTCTTAGAAGCGTGTGTTGACTGAGTAAGGAACTGAAAATGAGAAAGCTAATCAATAGACATGAACGTTATTAGAAACGTAAGTTGATTGACTAGGGAGCAAAAAAGGCATAGCTAATTAAAAAACGCAATTGGTTTTTTATTATACTATACGTTTTTAGTTTCTCTAGTGCAACACGGCTGAATGTCCCCTTGCTACAAGCTAAGACCTCACCCCCCTCCACACAGATAAAAGTTTCGTTAAAATACGGTTGTATTAACTTACAAGAAAAAATGTCAATGCACGGAAGTGCAAATTCTGCTTTCGATTTCCGTAAAAAGCCGACCAATCAATTTTCCCGCTAGGATGATAAACAGCTATTGTTTTCAGGAATAACAGGAACTAAGAGTTAAGAGTATACAAAACTGAAATTATTCATCTATGTTCGCTGAAGGCGAATTGGTTGTGTTCATCTTAGAGAGAGACTTCAGAAAATGTCAAATTTGGAATTGCTGAATGCTGGATTCGCAGCAATATTCGGTGAAAATGGCCTCCCTTCGAGTGACATACACGAACTGTTCGAAGCAACCTACATCATGGAACCTTTTCCTTCTCTAGGAGCAAGTGGAGGTTGGTCTAGTCTGAGAGGGCACATGATAGATGTGTTTGTATACGGCCTACAAGGCGAAATATTCACTGTTAAAGTGCTGAACACGTGCACAGTCAGCGAGTTAAAGGCTACTATTGAAGAAGAGACAGGAATATACGCGAAAGTGATGGGTCTGATTTACTGTGGCAAGAGACTCGATGATAGAGATGAAACCCCTTTAAGCAGCCTTGGAATTTGTCATGGCAGTAGCGTCTTCTTAGTGCTGAGTTTACGTGGTGGTGGCTTGCCTCATCATAGTGTTGATCCTGACGGGCTTGATCCCCAGTACGATTTTGATTTTAGTAACGTCAAAGATGACGGTGAGATATACATGAGAGGAGGGCATCAATATCATCGACCTTACGGTTGGAACAGAATAGCAGTCAAAGTTGTTAGCAAGTTCGGTTACAACGAATGGCTCGGCCCAAACGGCATACGCACCGAAGGAGCTCCAAACGAATGGGCGGTTTCTTATCACGGCACAGCGATTGAGAACGCTGACAAGATCATCAAAGAAGGCTTCAAACCTGGTCCTAGACAACTGTATGGCAAAGGCGTTTATAGCAGCCCCAGTATTGAAATGGTTGGAAACCAGTACGCACAACCATTTGACCACAAGGATGAGCGTTAAAGTAATTGCTTTTCAGAACCGTGTTAATCCTAATCGTGTCAAAATCATTTCCGCTGAAAAAACAGGTGTTGGGGCCGATTACTGGCTCACACAGAAAGGCGATATTCGTCCCTATGGTGTGCTTATTAAAGAAGTTAAATGAACGTAATCCTTTTCAAACCATTCCAGTGCTCACACGCCCGTGATTAAGTTTACACGAATTTCGCGACCCTCAGGCAAGTTTACTGATTTACATTTGCTAGTTGCTCGAATGTTTCAAGGATAAAATTCTCCTTAAAGTTTAACTTTGCTTGTCCGTAGACTATTTAAACATTATTGGAAGAACAATTTTGGTTTTTAACAATGGTGGTAAACGTAAAAGCGTAGTGTAAGGAATGCTTAAAATCATGCCGGAAGGGCGTGCATGTTTAACTGGCTTTCCATGGTTAATGTGAACGATAATTCTTTTATTCAGCTTAAGCTTCAAAAGCATATTGTTGTATCGTTCTAGAATACATTTCAGATCATTCTGTTATTTACCTTGTCATGTTTGATCATGCCGATACTGATAAGCTGAAAAAAAAGCCCCCAAAAAACTTCTAAATATCATTAAATAATTTTCAGTAATAAGAGAAAAATTTCTGAGAAATCGCTCTGCTCCTAACTTATTGTAATGATGTCAACCTTACGACTAGAGCTAAAACTTCTCGATGTATTTACGAGTAATTAAATTGAAAACAAACTGCTGATTTGGATTTTCTAGAGCCACTCAAATCTGAAAATGTTCATAACGTTAAAAACATCTGATGCCATTTTCCATTGGTAAACAAACCCGGCACCTGCACCATGGAAGGTCAGTTAGAGATGTAGGTTCTTCGGGTAAGTTGTCTGCAACTAGCTGTTTGGTGAAGTCCAAACTGCCCCCACCCATACTCAATTTCTCCAGCAAGTCATCCTTTGTAGGGTTGTCAAGTGCTTGAGTGAATTCCTAGAAAATAATTTTATAAAAAATTTTTGATTAAGTTAAATGAATTTATGCAATGAATGCATATCATTTAGTATTTTAAAGTCAATCAAAAATTACTTTTCACTTGCACATCATGGGAGGCACTTTGCTCGAGATGTGGAAATTTTCAAACTCCTGGTAGTTTGGTCATCCTTTGCACAGTAACATAAATACTGTGAAATTTAGGAAGTTATCAGTAATAAGTACTGACTTAAAAATAGTTTTTTTTACTAATCGCGTAAACGAACATCAGATTTACGGATAGAAACCACAATTACATTTGTAAGCATCAGATTTACCGACTGATGTATAATTACCAGGACTGCTCGACTTCCGTCGGCCTCCAAACGATCGCGGCTCCATCAGGAATTACATTTTCCTGGCTTCTTTGTGCGATTGCTGCTGTCGAAAATTATTTCTAATCAAAAGCTAGAAGGATAAATAAACTGTAATTAAACTTTCATTTGTAAGCTTCTGTATCATACATGATTTTCGCACTTGGACTTGTCACATTTACAAGCGTTAACACAATTGAGGTCTGCTGTTTTGCAAGGACACGCTCCTCTTCCTCTCTTCCGCGCACATTGCCCCGATCAAGAACAGGTCACTCTTTCATTTTCTTTTTCCTGAAGAAGAAAGAGGCAATTCAGGTGCTTTAGTAGAAAATAAATTCGGTACCGCGTGCAATGGCAATTCGAAATATCTCACCTCGGCAATTATTATGTATAAGTCTTCTTCCTCGTCGTCCTCGTTCGAGTCCAATGCTGAACCATAATAATTAACTCGTGTGTCTGCCACCCTTTCTGGAAAGCTATCCATGAAGCACGAATCCACCAATCCACGCTATCAGCTGCCAAACAAGGTAAAAGATACGGCCTTCGATTCGAGTCGAAATAGAGGAAACCCACAATAAGCAAAGAGCCATTCAGAAATGAGACCGTGAATTCAAAACAATAACAAACGGCCGCAAAGCGAGTGGGTGATACTGGGCTTTTATGAAGAATGTCATCAAAAAATATTAAATACAACGACTGTGAAAATTCATATTCAACAACGAACAGATATATCATAAAATGAAAACTAATGGAAGCGTTAATCATGAACTTGGTAGTTACGAACTGAACAAAGCATCGCTATCTTGCTTTGATGACAAGCGTTACATACATGAAGATGGCGTGACAATTAAGTTACGCTTCTGGACACTACTACACTTTTCGAGAAAATTTTACTTTAAAAATGAATTTTACAAACCAAAAAGATTTTCCATTGTGCAGACAAAATTTGAAGCTTATGATTGGTTAAAAAAAAAAACAGACCATCGTTGACTCGTATCCTCGGGAAAGTCCCTGTTTGAAAGAGGTCAACGCGTAGGCGGTATGTTAATTTTCTTTATCTCTCAATTTCTACTGGTGTGACATGCAACGTCTTTCTTCAATATATTATGAGCGCATTTTTCGGAATCCAACTGTCTCTATTTCACTCTGAATTCTTTCTCTTTCATTATATAATGAGCGCATTTCTCAGAATCCGACTGTCTTTATTTTTCTCTTTCATTATAACATGAGCGCATTTTAAGGTGACGTGACATAGTAACATCGAACGGTCCCCAGTAGAATAGGAGTCGGGTGGTTGGCGCGACAGTTTTTTTCGAAACTGCGCTCCCACCTTCAACTTCTGTACTACTGACTAGGCAGGGAAGGGTAGGGGGGGTTGTATTTACTAAAAATAAAAGAGATGGCCCCTGTACAAAAATTTTAACTTTGTTTCCGACTTCCGCAAAAAGCAGAACCAATCAGTTGGCCCGATGGTAAACAATGAATGTTTTCAAGAATTATGGGAAAGGATTATCTAATGTCGTAATATGAGCCGTAAATTTTATCTATCCGGTGAAGACGAGCTGGTTCCGTTCACTTACGAAGTTCATATTGAAAACCTTCAGATTTTGCCCCCAAACGCGGATTTGCTAGTTGCTGGATTTTCAGCAATTTTCACTGAAGATGGCCTCCCTTCGAATAACATACAAGAACTGTTCTTAACAAGTTACGGGAAGACACAATTGGGGCTAGCTCTGAGATATAATATAAGTTGCAACTAGATTCTTTCCTTGAAAGATCTCGACTGTAGCGGGCTTGATCTCCAATACGATTACGCAACTCTTTTAACCAATCAGATGCAAAACTAAAACCACTCACGACTTCGTACGTGCGTTTTCCCGCGCTTTAGGTAGTTTGATCAGTTTTATGTTGAGTTCCCATAGGTTCTTAAAGGTTTTTTTTTCATGTCTTGTGATTGGCTGTTGTGATTGCATGTATTTTGGTTTTGGTTTTACGGCTCATTCGAAAAGCCCTTCGTGTCAGGTGATAGGACCACATTGAATGCATACACTTAAATGCAGAATATTTACAAAAAATTTATCATCATCAACGTTATTTTGCATTATGTTGATATTATAAGCTTTGAACACAACGGCCAATAATATCGTGTTGACGGATATTATCCCCTAAATCTGCCTTGGAAAAAACCGTTTGGTGAAAATGTCTTTTACAAATAAGACAATTTAGACTAATCGACTAAACGTACTTTTGGTTCATACAACGTTGAGACAGTGTTGAGCGTCTTTAGTTGACTATACGAAAACAAGGGAACAACAGATTTATATTTTAAAATCATAATTTTTTTATCATATCAAGTAACTGACTATTTGGTTTGGCTTTCTTCGCTTTTTAAATGTCGTTAACATACAACATCTGTAGAAATCTCTGAATGAATTAATGAGTCATACCAGGTACATGGGATGAATCTGACGGAAACTTAACAGACAGGTGTAGTTTCCATCACCACTGCAGTTGAAGATAAGCCACTGCCGCTGAAGAAAATACAAATATACTTCATGATCTCAGATTAACCTCGGGGATTAACAGAAGATACGTAAGTCATCTGTCGAACTTGCATTCTTTATTACTCTTAAGTGAACGGCATTCTGCAAGGTTGGTCGGTGTCTTTGAAGCGCCCATGCAAAATCTCTAGGAGATACCCACTTGTCCATATTGCTACGGGAACCGCGCAGACTACTGCCACAAATGTGTGCCTCCTCCATCTTTTTCGCCAAACAGCCACGACGGCCATGTTCTGATAGTGAATCACGATCGCTAGAGACATGCTGGTGAAAAACCACTCAATCATCAATAAAATTGAAGTTCGGATGGCGAACGACTGAAGCAATTTTACAAGTGGATCACTTGGAGTGCAGTTTCGTAGGTGAGATAAGTAAACGACAAGAATAGAGAGCCGATGATTGTTGCAGTTAGTAATGAAATCAACGTTCCAGTATACAGTGATCTCCAAACTGTGTGACAAGTGGAAGGTCTGAAACTCTTCCAAGCCATTGCTCTGTCATCTCCTCGCTGTTCGCCTCGTGTTTCTTCCTTTTCTTGGGGTGAGCAAGCGTCTATAACTCTTACAGCAATATTTCTTGACGGCACATAAGAGGAGCCAGCTGTGTGCCCTCTGTCGCTGTATAAAATAAATGAACTCATCCAAGGGATGATAGTTCCATTCTCGACCTGTACTTTCTAATGGATTGTAGCCTAAGGACTCTGTCGTGAACTCTGGTTCGTCCGGGTTGTAAAACGCTATCACGCCATGCGTAAAACTGACTACCATGTGACCAAACACCTCTAGAGTGCTTGTACTCATGCTGGAAGGATTTGGCGATGAAATCCACCACAAGTTAGCGTTAGAAGACTTCGACCTTTTCTAGGTAAACATTACTCACGAAAGTGAAATGATAACATCATGCGTTTCATTTTGGGTAAAGGTACAACTTTGGGCCACGAAAGCGAATATGTTGAACAAAGTAGGAATGTACAGCTCAATGAAAAAGAAATTTGCGGCGTAAAATCAAGGAAAGGCGTCTAGTTCTCAACCAAACCGGAGGTGATAAGGTGGCTGAAGTGTAGGATGTAAACATTGAGGCGACTTAACCTTGAAAAGGCCTACAGAGAATGTTATAAGTTTGCAGGTCGCTGTGCAACAAACTGCCTCAACCCTGAATTTAAGGAAGGTTCTTGCTGTTTGCTACCAAAAGAATCCAAGTAAAGATCAACTATAGCTGGGATAAAAATGTACTGCCGATTCCAGAAGACAAATTACCAGATCAGAGATGGAAAGAAGTCCGAAACGAGTCTCGAAGCTGGGGGTGAGCAACATTTTGAAGCAGAAGAAATTTGGCGAAGTTCTGGAGGCTTTCGGCCCAGAAGGTCCCGGAAGTTGCACGCCTTGTGTTTTTCCTTTGCCTTTGGAGAGACATCAGTGCAAAGTGGCGAATTAACCGTTGCAAAACCCCGCAAAATCATTCGAAAAATCGCTCTCTTAATTTAGTTCTTAGGAACGTGTGTCGATTGAGTAAGGAATTAAAAATAAAAAAGCTAATCAATGGACACGAACGTTCTTAGAAACGTATGTTAATTAGGGAGCAAAAATGACTTAGCTAATTAAAAAACGCAATTGGTTTTTATTATTCTATATGTTTTTAGTTTCTCTAGTGCAACGCAGCTGCCTTGCTACAAGCTAAGCCACCCACCCCCTCCCCACAGATATAAGCTCAGTTTCAGCTTACAAGAAAAATAATATAAATGCACGGAAATGTAAATTCTGCTTTCGATTTCCCCAAAAAGCCGACCAATCAATTTGCCCGCTTGGGTGGTAAACATCCGATGTTTCCAAGAATAACAGGAGCGGAGACTTAAGACTATATAAGCCATAAATTATTCATCTTTATTCGCTGAAGACGAATTGGTTGTGTTCATCTAAGAGAGAAACTTCAGAAAATGTCAAATTTGGAATTGCTGAATGCTGGATTTGCAGCAATATTCGGTGAAAATGGCCTCCCTTCGAGTAACATACACGAACTGTTCGAAGCAACCTACATCATGAAACCTTTGCCTTCTCTGGGAGCAACTGGAGGTCGGTCGAGTTTGAGAAGCCGCATGATAGATGTGTTTGTATACGGCCTACAAGGCGAAATATTCACTGTTAAAGTGCTGAACACGTGCACAGTCAGCGAGTTAAAGACTGTTATTGAAGAAGAAACAGGAATATACGCGAAAGTGATGGGTCTGATTTACTGTGGCAAGAGACTCGATGATAGAGATGAAACTCCTTTAAGCCGCCTTGGAATTTGTCATGGCAGTAGCGTCTTCCTAGTGCTGGGTTTACGAGGTGGTGGCTTGCCGCATCATAGTGTTGATCCTGACGGGCTTGATCCCCAATACGATTATGATTTTAGTAATGTCAAAGATGACGGTAAGATATACATGAGAGGAGGGCATCAATATCATCGACCTTACGGTTGGAACAGAATAGCAGTCAAAGTTGTTAGCAAGTTCGGTTACAACGAATGGCTCGGCCCAAATGGCATACGCACCGAAGAAGCTCCAAACGAATGGGCGGTTTCTTATCACGGCACAGCGATTGAGAACGCTGACAAGATCATCAAAGAAGGCTTCAAACCTGGTCCTAGACAACTGTATGGCAAAGGCGTTTACAGCAGCCCCAGTATTGAAATGGTTGAAAACCATTACGCACAACCATTTGACCACAAGGGTAAGCGTTACTTAATTGCTTTTCAGAATCGTGTCAATCCTCATCGTGTCAAAATCATTCCTGCTAAAGAAACAGGTGCTGGAGCTGATTACTGGCTCACACAGAAAGACGATACGCGGCCCTACGGTGTGCTTTTTAAGGAAATCGTAAAAGGAGAATGTAACATTTCTTGAAATATTCTAGTGCTCACAAGACCTATTTTAAATCGTCACTCTCAGGCAAGTTTGGTGGTAGCTTGAATGCTTTATAGATAAGTTTTCCTTCATTTTCAACTTTGCTGATTGGGAAATTATTTATACATTCCAAAAAGAAGATTGATAATTTTTAGATATAGTATAAAATAAAGTAAAACTAGAAGCCGCAGAGGCCTTTACTGCTTATGGTTATCCAAACATCGCTTAAATCCACTGCTGAATAACAGCAGCCAAAAAGCGACGATATCTCTCCAAAATCGTTTCTTCTTTTGGAAATAGAAACAGCTTTTCGCCATATATTTCCTTCTAGCCACTTACTTCATAGTACACTACAGCTTGATAACCTGCTTGCACAGATGCGCTAGAAGTACCTTTTTGCAAGGTAGATATTTGAACTTATTTTCATTCAAAATCATGTGGGAAGAGCCTCACCATTGCTGATTTAACAGGCTTCTCGTGGTTGATGTAATTGTTTTTATCCAACTTTAGCATCACAGACATATTACTGTAATGTTCTTGAATACATCCCAAGAGGTTTCGTTGTTTACCAAGTCGGCATGTTTAGTCAAGCTGATACTGGTTTGTAAACAAAATATGATGTAATCATATCAAATATTAATGTTTTAGACTGTTAAGCATATCAATTTAACTGGAGCTAGTTGTAGTTAAGATAAGCTGTCACTAAAACGGTGTGTTGCAGACTAAAAGTGACTAATACAATATTTGTTTGTTCAAAGTTCACTATAGAAAACAAGGCGATGATTTATAGAAATATTGTACAGCGTAACTATAAGAACATCTTAGGGATGTTTTTAACTTTAATTAATACGCGAAAGAAAACTGATGAACGAAAGAGTCAGTCTAAGCGCCAGAATTAGAAGAATTCTTTCCTTATTCTGTTAATACCGTTTCAAAATCGCTTGTGTGACGAAGTTTCTTTGGCGGTGAGTTTTTCTTTAACATATCATCGGTACAAACTAATTTCCGAATAGAGGAACTGAATTTTCCAAAACAAGAACCCACGTTTAGGAGGTTATCTCCGTGCACTTAACCCTCTAACTCTCAGAAATGATTAACAAGTCACTCCACCTTATACTATCTGAACATTGTACACCAAATTGGTAATGAGAATACTCCAACTTATCCGGTAGAAGTTGTTACCATGATCTAACACCAAATTCTCGAAACTAATTTCCAAGGAAAAGTGTAGCAACCAGAGGGGAGAATTAACAATCAGATTTGGGAATCAAAGGGTTTATTTCCCGTCAGTGATATCCAGTTTGCGATTGAAACTGAAAAACCTTCAATAGAAGATAAAGTTCCAAAAAATAAAAGCCCACGTTTTTGTGGTCATGGCCATACACTTGACTTCTTACAGTGATGTAGAGCTTACGATTGAAACTTAAAACTATCGTCGTATTTACAAGTACTTATATTGAAAACAAGCCTTTCATTAGAGTCTTCTCGAGTAACTTGTAACTGAAAAAGTTAATGAGGTAAGTGACAACCTTTCCGTTTTGAACGCAGAGGTCCGCGAAAAATTGAAAATTTCCTTCGTAATCATGGCATTCTCACGCCGCCATCAATCCGAATAACTTCACCGTTAATCATTTTATTTTCAATGATTGTTTGTACAAGCTGCGCAAACTCCGCTGGGTCTCCAATGCGCTTGGGAAATGGAACTATCTGAGCCATCTTCTGTTGTTCTGATGGTTCTGGTCTTGATTTGGTTAACATTGGAGTTAAGAACATTCCTAGTTTTTAAAAATAAAGTATTAATTCAATTTATCGTGCACTAACAATAACCTCGCAATGGAGTTGCAATTCAAGAAATTGCAGAAGAAATTAAGCCCGAAACTTCAGGCTTCGACGGGATTCAAACCCGCGGATACCACTGGCCCAGTTCAGCTTCAAAGTTGGTTCAAATGGGACCCTGTGTAAATAATAGCAAGCCGGGAAGCTACGTTTCCTACTATTTGCGAGAAGTGTATGGGTTCTTTAACGTTCTCTGCTAACCAGTAAAGAGAAGATACAGAAGACGAGGCCTCCGGTTCTTCGTCCTTATCACAGAAGATTAGAACGTCTAATCATTTGTCAATGTTATAGTGAGTTAATTTAAGACCCTGTATGTTGATCCGGTCTGGGGCCTGAACCCTCGACCTCCTGAATGGCAGTCCAGCGCTTTACAACATGAGCTATTTAAACACGGTTTTTCCCACACGAACTCATTTTACAGTCATTTAGCCTTGGATGGTAATTGCTTCACATAAGTTTGCAGTGAAATTCAATTCATATACCTGGTGCAATTGTATTCACTCTTATACCATGCCGTCCTAGATCTCTCGCTAAAGGAAGTGTCATAGAGTTAATGGCTCCTTTTGATGCTGAATATGCCACTTTTCCTGACTGTCCATCATAGGCATGAACACTGGAGGTGTTAATAATTACTCCTCTCTCCCCACCCTCATCAGGTTCATTTGTAGCCATTTGTTGCGCTGCAAGCCGAGTCACATTGAATGTTCCCGTCAAGTTGATCTGCAAGTAACATTTCTGAGAGTAGGTAGTGGGTAATAAAAAAGTTTCACAAGCTTTTGATCAGCAAAAAAGAGTTTTGGAAAGGTTGTGCACATCAGCTATATTAGGTCAAACATCTCTTGCCATTCATTGAGGATAATTTTCTTGTCCAAAATAGCCCCCAACCCTTCCCTCATTCATTTGTCTATGTTGAAGACCAATTATGTACACAAACAGTTCAGTCTTTTTCAGTTTTGAGCAAAATTGGATCATGGGGTGGGGGGGGGGGTCCTGGAAAGACACAAAAGAAAATTAAACTTGCTAATGTTTTCTAAACTTTTGTGCTTGATAGAAGTAGCTCACATCTTACTGGTAATAGGGGAGGGGGGTACCCTGCTTTGGTAGATGCTACCAACAGGCTTGATATTTAGGAACTCTGACATCAGGCGTCTTTCTTGAATTACATGAGGGCATCCATTTCTGAGAGGATTTCTAGAATGTAGAGTAACTAACAGCCACAAAATCTCCCACAAGGAGTAATATAAGTTGACTTAATCCTTGGATGAAAAGTCATTTTGGGTGTACATTCTATTAGAAATGGGGTTACATTAATATTTGAAGAACTAAGCACACAGCAATAACAAGTATAACCATGCACCCATCCCTGGCATCTTCCATAATTTATCCAGGTTTCTGTTGTACAGGGACCACGCAGCAAGTTTTTGAGTGGGGGGGCTAAAGAAGAATGCGTGAAGGAAAATTTTTTTGTTAAATTATTTTTTGTTTAATTTATTTTTATTCTTGCAAAAAAGTGGGTGGGCTAAAGCCCCCCCAGCCCCTCCCTCTGCGCGGTCCCTGTTGTATGAGTCAAACAGGTGAATTTCTGGTCCCCTCACGAGGGATGATATTCAACAGGATTTCCTGATAATTCACCTGTGACCTTTCACACTTGTATGTGGAGAAGGGAATCATTCCTCCCAAAAAAATTGCAGAGAAGACTCTTAACCAAGAGTATTCAGAGTCAAACCTTAAAAGGGTACCTGCTGTTTTGAAGTGTACACTTTCTCAACATTTTAATCCAAGATGACTTTTATCATTAGTTTGTCAAACCCCAATCTAGGAAAGGATTCCAGTAAGCATTTGAATGTCACCTGGTATTGCTGACCTGCTCCCCCCCTTCCCTTCTAATGGAATCAAGTTCATTGATCTTCACCTCAAAAACTGTCTCCCACTAAGGTGAATGTTTACTGATGCAATAGTCTTACTGATGTTATATTAAAAAAGATTATTAAGTGTCATTTGCTTTGGATTAAAACCAAACTGATAGTACCTTTGATATTTCTTCAAAAATATCAAGAGGGTGGACCTCACCCTCGTCTGACAAAGTTTTTGCTAGTTTTACTATACCAGCGGTATTCACAGCAATACGCAGTGGACCACACTTGTTTACAACTGTTTTAATGGCTTGCTTCACATCAGATTCTGATGAAACCTGGAAGACCAAAAAGGCTAATTATACTTGCAAAATCCACTTTCCCCTGATTTAATACTCTGGCAGTTAAGACTTATGAATTTTTTGCAAAGAATTATTGTGAAATGGAAAGACTGATAAAGAACCTGGCTTTAGTAAGCACCAGGAAGAAAGGAATTCTGTGAGACAATTCTTGACAAAGTCAGTGCTTGCTGAAGCGACCCTTGCTTCTCTCCAGCAAGCAAGCAAGCGGGTAGTAGAGAGCAAGCAACTTGGTTTTCTTAGGATGCAAAGCAAGATCGCTTGATGAGAAGAGATTGAGATACTGAGGGATTGGTACAGGACAGATCGACGAGGCTCGGTGTGTCGTGCCAGCCTCGACCCAATCTCCCTCCTACAACACCGTATGTTCATATATCTCCCCTGGGAAATCCTCCCTACTGTTTGAACCTATCCTTAAAGTTTTTATCTCCTAGAACTTCATAGAGAGTTGGACACGTAAGCTGATCCACGAGGTTCACTTTCTGCGTAGTCGCATACAATGTTCCCCTCCCTCCACCCCTTACCGGCTTACCCCTCCCTCCACACAACCTGGCCCTATCCGGCCCCATTTTGGAAGACTAGAGCGGAATTCCTCCTTACATCAGTGGGAACAAATACACATTTCTCTCCAAGATCACTGGCAACTTTGTCTCCTTCACTCGATGGTAGATCTGCTATTACAACTCTACAGCCCTGCTGAACCAACTTCTGCGCAGCAGCTCGACCTAAACCACTAGCTCCCCCAGCGACGAGGCAAGCGACACCTTTAAGCACCGTCGCCATGTTAGAAATCGCCAGCAAGCGTTCAGCGGTGAACCGCACGAAGCACGTGTGCAAAACTTGTCGTGAAAAGCAAAAAAATCTTTATATGAACAGTGAGCCAAAACGGTTTCGTTAGTCTTTTGAAGCCAGTTTTCTCTGCATCTTACGATAGTGAAGGTGTTTTGAGATGTATCTGCCTGCAGGAGCGGAGGATTCCGACTCAGATGATGACGGCTTTTATATGGGCACTGTTCACAACACGAACAGTAATTTCGGCGTTACAAATGGTGACATAAACAGGAAAGATCATACACAAAACAACTTCCCTATGATTCCTGCAGGCGAAGAATTTGACAATGAAGACGGTGACGAGCTTGACTTTAATACTGTTCAGGCGAGGTCAATGAAAACGACGCCAGCCAAAGTTAATAAGACATCAATTACAAATAACGACAGCCAACAAAATGAGATTAGTTTAAACTCGATGTCTGACAGATCTGGAGTAGGCAGAGGTCGAGGGCACCTGTTACAGAGAGGGAGAGGACGTGGGGGATTTTCAAGGCCATGTTTGGTAGCTAACCGCAAAGGAAAATCATCAAGAAGGTTTATAAACTGTCATAGATATTTCTAAGAGTTCCTCCACCCTTGTTATGTTTGTTGTTAACACTTCAGTCCTCTTAAGAGTGATAGATCATATGATATAAAGGAAATGGTCACCAACTAAAGAAGCTCTTGATTTTAAACAAATTCTCCTTGTCAGTACCAAAAAGGAAAGTATAGAGAACAGTTTGGAGAATATGAAGTATCATTGATTACCTGGAAATTGACCCATGGTAAAATTGGGGCTAATTTGCCTATTCTTTTGATATTTTGAGGCAGTATGTGTTGTTGTTGTTTCTTTCCATTGAAAATTTTTGTTTTTGAGGTTAGTTTGGTCTTACTTTTTGGGAGTACTTATATGAAACTGTCCACTGGCCTTCAATCTTTCTGATGTGCATTTCTTGAGAAGATTTGTGTTGTTTTTGTGTGAATATGTGACCTTCTCTGCAACTATTGCATGTACAATTATCCCCCTACTCCCCCTGGGAAGGTTAATCTATGGCAAGCAAACAGGTTAGTGGAAGACCAATGGTAAAATCACCAATACTTGACAATATTTTTAGAAGAAATCTGCTTTGGAGTGACTTTCTTCTTCTTTGAGAGTAACCATGGAGAGTTTTGGCTACAGCTTATAATTCTAATCGAAAGTCTTTACTTTTTTAGGAGTAATTTCTCATCAAACAATTTAAAAGAAGCAGAGGCTAAGAAAGCTGCTGCCTTGTTAGCTGTGGAGGATTTGCGAGTCGCAGTTGTGAGAGGAAATACTGCTGCTGTTCAAAAATATCTGGACAATGGTGAGATGCAGTTATGGCTTATTTCTGTGGTAGTTGTAAAGAATATCTCTTCCCTTTGATCATATTCATTCTAGATACCATTCTGCAGCTCTTGAGGCTAAATGGCTTTGTTTGTTTTTTTTTTCTGAAAATAGGAATTGATGTAGATGTTCAGCTCAAATCAGGATGGACTCCATTGATGCTAGCTGCTAGTTTAGCCTTGCCAGATATGGTGGAACTTCTTGCTAATAAAGGGGCTAATGTAAACTTCCAGAAAGGTAATAACAGTTCGGTTGGTGAAAGTTTCTTAGTTAACCCTTTACACTCTAACATTGGTATCCATATTCTCCATACTGTTCTGTATACATTTCCTAAGGTGCTGACAAGGAGAATTTGTTAAACAATCACAAGCTTTATAAAAGGTAATCATCAATATTAACATTGAAAAAAAACTAATCACAGCAGAGCATCATGCTTTATGAGATCATGCATAACCGGTCGACTTTATTGCCTGAAGAAGACTAGCAGTTTGCAAGCAAAATGTCGTGATCTACATCACATGTGACTACATTGTGAGACAAATGAAAAACTTAGCTTTTAGTGTTATTCACCACGATGATTAACCACAACCTTTTCTATGAAATCACAAGCTTTTTTACTAGATGATCATTTCCTTTATTCCTATGACCTGAATATGTGAATCAGAGGTGATGTTGTGAGGAGAAATTAGATGCTTGTCACTCTTAGGGGTTAAAGGGTTAAGGTCACGGAATCATTTGCCAGTCCAAGCTAGTATGCATTGAACATGTGGTACACATATGGCTGACCTGCAATGGTTTCTCATGGTCAGCACCTTAGGAAATGTATAGAGAACAGTATGGAGACTATGCATACTGATGTTAGGTTGGGCAGGCTTATTAACATTTTCCTTTCATGCTGGTATTCAGAGATGTACACTGTTCTGATGGCAGTATGTGCTGTTCCTGGGAACAAGCCAGAGGACCAGGTCCTGACATGTGTGGAGTTGTTGGTGGAAAGGAATGCCAGAGTCAATGTATATGACAAGTAAGTGAGCTTATTAAATTCAAGTATCTTCTCTCATTATATGACTAGCAGTGCTGTGTTTGGTCAAGATACTGGTTATTGCATTGTCCTTTTTTTTTGTGTGTGTGTTTTTATGGAGCATGCCTTTGTCTTGGCCCATAGAAGTGCAAAAAAAACAACTCGGCCAATATCCAGCCATCTTGACTTTCTGCTTGGTTAATAAGGCATATATAATACTGTGAAAAAAGCTACTAAATGTAGGCATGAGGTGAGCAGAAAGATGTAGAATTTTTTATTAAACTAGATTTCGAATGTCGCCCCTGATGTATGCTGCAAGGGAAGGAAGAGTTACAGTCTGTGAAGTACTACTGGATCATGACGCAGAGATTAACAAACAGGACATGCGAGGCTGGACGGTGAGTTGCTGTTAAAGAGGATTTCATGAGCTCCAGAAACATAATTTGGTATTGGTATCTTGGAAGATAGCTAAACCTCTTTAAACCATGCTGAATGTCAATTATTTTGTTTTTCAGTCCTTGTCATGGGCTGCTAATCGAGGTCATGGTAGAGTTGTGCGCATTTTATTGGAGCATGGAGCAGACCCTAAGATATACTCCAATGATGGCCA
This sequence comes from Pocillopora verrucosa, assembly GCF_036669915.1. Lineage (NCBI taxonomy): Eukaryota > Metazoa > Cnidaria > Anthozoa > Scleractinia > Pocilloporidae > Pocillopora > Pocillopora verrucosa. Next base: position 10,709,953 of record NC_089325.1, read on the forward strand.
GGCACCAAGTGATCTTGCCTACTCCAGTGAGCATCATCGGGTTAGTAACCAGAAGTTTTTTCATGAAATCTGCATAAAGATTCCATTTTTTAAACCAATCATTACAATCAGATGTAGAATGATGACACCATGCTTGACGCACACGCAGAAATGTCTCACATTTATCAGGTTGCAGATATGCTTTCTTTAGCTGCAAGTGGGAAGCAGCCGCCCAGTGAAGTGGCTCCACAACCAGTAGCATCTTCAAAGTAAGGACACTCTGTTAGCTTCTTTCACGGGAAATAAATTAATTGGTTTTTGTGTTTTACTATGAGGCATTAAGCCTGGAGTAGGAGTAATCTTGAAAATGTTTAACAGTGTTACACAGGGTAACTCTTTTTGGTTCATCCCCAGGGATTGCTGAAAAAGAATTTATCCTTACATTACCAATACCCTTAGAAGCGCTGTGTTGATGGCATAATTGAACTTATAATAATAATTATTACAGTCAAACATGTATCAAGCCATCACTCACTAGGAATGTCTTGGTGACTGACCACCAAATACTGATTAACCACTTTATACAGGTTCCACAGAATAGGGGTATTATAATGAAAGGATGAAAATGTCGTTTTATGCCATTATTGACCACTTTATGAACATCTGCTTAATGCAGGGTGCCTGCCTAATTATGGTGCTGCGTAAGACAGGTTTGACTGAAGTTCTTGAACTGTAGGGCAAATTATGGATGGAAGTACTGTGTTGTGTTAACTACATGTGGTTCTTAAGCCTTATTATTGTTTTTTTCGATCTTTTTGCAGAGTTCATGTAAGCGAGGATAGCTCCAGGTAATTGCCAAATATTTTATAGTTTAAAAGGCTATTTTCAGTAATGTTTGCCACAATTGATGTTTTCTCTAATTGATGTAATTGTTGTAGAATTATGGTTAAAAACTTTTTTAAAGTATGATTGGGTGGAAAAACAACTTAAAAGAAAAAAAAATCTTAAAAATCTAAGTATGGTAAAAATAAAAATTTGGGGATTTTTTCTCAGTGTGTGTCATTTGCTCAATGTTTTGTACATTTGGTATATGCCCCGTATTCTTCCTGAAAGCAGCTCCATGGAATGCCTTTTGATTAATAATGGTAATAGGACCAAGTGGAGTCCAATGCTGTCTCTTATGATATGAGTGATTAACAAAATCAGATGAATGCAAAGTGGGAGTCCAATTTTTTAATCACAAGTATGATTACAGACAGAATTGGATGACACGAAGTCCTGTTACCAATTAATCAAAACTATGAAAAAATTTGAGAAAGAAACTAGACATTGGTTGCACGTTTTCATAAAAATATCAACACTTAACTTGGCAAAATATGAGACAACAGCACATGCTCATGACGTGTTCTGTCCACTTACATAGGCATGACACATGAACTGTCCTATTTCGCTGTCCAATTACAAGTATGACATGATTGTACACTGTCTTATTAGTGCTCAAATCATGCTAGTGATGACCAATCACATTTGAGAAGTTTGTTTTAGTTTTGATCAATGAAATATAAGTGTCATGGTGATCTTGTTTCATTTGATTGCAGTTCAATGAGGTATAATGACCTTGAAATGTTCTTGTGTGGCCTGGAGTTGACACATTTATTGCCAGTATTTCAGGTAAAAATAATACTCTGTCTGTCTGTCTGTCTGTCAGTCAGTCTGGTTGTTGGTTAGTTGCATGTTATCCATCATTTCAATGTTTAGGAAGTTTGTTGTTTGACTGACAGAGGGACTGACATACTTATTGTTGTTTTTTTTTTAATGTTGTATGTAAATTAGTATGTGTGTGACAAACAACAGGAACCATGTAAAATATGCACCATGATTCTGAGGGTTATTTTCATAAAATTAAGTGTGTATTATACATGCCAGGTAAATATGGTACTGAATCAATCTGCTGGTCGGCTGCAGTCTGTACATCACTGTGTCAGTCAATCAGTCAGTTGGTCAGTCAGTCAGTCTATCGCTCCTTTATTCCATCAGTCTGTCTATGGGTCAATCAGTTGATCAGTCAGTTAGTCAGCAGTTACTTTTACAGTCCAACATTGCACCAGTCTTTCAGTCCGTTAGTCCTTCAGTCCTTCAGTTCCTTCTGTCAATGAGCCATCCTCAGTGATTTTTGTCAATCAGTCCCTCTACTCACAAAACATTTATTAAGCAGATAAATCCCTCATACATCCATGGCCACTCCTTAGTCATTGGGTCAGTTAGCAGGCTGACAGTCCTGCCTGAATTAAATTCCTTTTGTTTAGGAACACAAGATGACTTTTGAGGAATTCCTTAATCTGACTGAAAAGGAGCTTGACCAGGTGTGAATGGGCTCTATACATGTGGAATATAAATTATTTAAAATACTAATGCATCAATCATGATTGGAAAAATATTGCATCATTTTTTTCCATTTGTTGCTACCCCAAATATCTCTGTTGGTTTTCCTAACAGGGAATAACTGTTCTGGGTAGAGAGAATCTCTACCAGAATAACCTGTCTTGCCAAAGTACAAGGCAAAGGTGCTACTTAAAACTCAAACCTGTTCGTCTTGTTTTTGACTCTGGCATTCCTTGCTACTATGTCTATTAGAGTAACACACTAAGATTGATTTTTAAATAAGTGGGGAAAATCTGAGATTGTTTTGGTGTTGCTTCACTTTTTCCTGTGATTGACTTCAAGGAGTTGCATCATCACTGCAAACAACAAGAGCAAAACAAAAACCAATTGCAACTTATTTATCCCATCTTAATGTTTTTGCAATGTATCATGGGTTCCTCGTAATATTTCCTTTGATCTGACTGGCTGCTTTGATCACTTTGCTTTTTGTTTTGCAATCCTTGATTAAGATGCTGTCTGCTTGGATTTGTAAAAAGTTGAACCACTTTTTTTTATTTTGCTTGTAATAGATGGGAATTACTCAAGTGGGTGTGCGAACAAAGATATTAGATTCCATTAGAGAAGTTCACAAGAAGGAGTGGGATGTGACCAGCTTACAGTCAAAGGAAAAACATATTTTAAGGTGGAATCTTCTTTTCTGTTCTGACATTTAGGAGTAAGTGTGTCATCTTGGTGAGGCCTGTCAAATCATAAATTGTTTACCTTTTCAATCTTATAGTGCCTCAGAAGTGACAGTCATTTTGGCCAATGTGTCAAGACATTTGGCATTTGTCAGGAGCAGTGTTTCATATGTACAGAAACACTTAAATACCATAAAAGAACCTCTGGAATTTGTGCAGGTATAATTAAGTGTAGTGTAAGTAGGTGTAATCATTGACCACAATTTTTTTTTTCCAAAGTCTTTTGGGTGGTTGGAAGTTTATTTTGGGGAACCAGAAGTGGTACCAGTAGAACATGCCTTTGCCACCTGAAGAGGGCCCTTTTTTTCTTCGAGTTTCTATGTCTTTTTAATTATCCTTTATAATTGTTAGCTGGCACAGATTAGGAACTCAAACCATGACAAACATCACTTTGGGCTTGCAAAAGGTTAAGATTAAGTTGCACTCTCCTCATAAACGCAATTGAAGTGTCATTGATAACAACTCAGCAAAATGTTACACTTGCAAGAGTGTATGTATGAATTCTTAGTTTTCCTGTCATTTTCAGGATGTTACAGAAGCTGAGGGAATGGAAATGTACTCTAAGGAGGCTGTGGACACTGTTGAAAGTTTAAATGAAGAACTCAACACTGTGAAGACAAGAATTTCCAAGGTATGTGATGGATAACTTTATGATTATGTTAAGAGTCTTTGGCACCCCTTATTTCTTGTAATGTAAGTTGCGGAATATTGTTCAAAATATTTTATCTTCCAACATACAGAGTCATTTAGACATACACAGAGCCACACTGTAATTGATTCACAGATTGGCATTCCATGGCAGTCTAAGAAAACAATTTTACACTTAATTTGTAGTTAACCCTTTAATTCCCAGATCAAATTTGTGATTCTCCTTACTGTCAACCATACAAACATACATGGTTTAGTTCAGAGAATTTAGTATTGGATCAACTAATTATCCCCAAATTGATATTTCTCTTTATTCTCATCACTTTTCTGGTTGATATTGTAGGGAAAAATTGTCTTGGTCACTCATGGGAGTTAAAGGGTTAATTTTTATCATAGGATTCTATTTTGACATTTTTCTTACTTAATTTTGACTACTTTGTTTTTTGTGTTCAATTTTGCGTACTGAAGACACAATCTGCAACATTTCAAACCAACAAAATTTTCACACTACACATGATTTCAAATAGAATTGCTCTCATCTAGTATTACTGTTAAACCAGATGAGCTGACAGTTGGTTGTTACTAGTCATGAGGCTTACAGTTCAACCATTTTTTTGCCATTGGCAGATCAAGTGTAAGGTGTTCAACACAAGTCCAGACCTGATAACTGATGAGAAACCACAAGGAACCCAATCATCACTAAGAAGTGGCTCTTTACTTGTAGCAGGAGTGGCAATTGTTGCACTGGGTGCATTTTTGTTTCACAAGGCACGGCATATTACATAAAGTTCAATTCATCAATGACTCAACACCATGGTGTATTGTACAGGCTGTTGCTATCTTTTATTGCTCTGCTTCATTTTGATCAAGTGGCTGGTTCCACTTCAACTTTCTTGTATGTGGAGATTCACACAGTTCATCAGTAGAATGTTACTTAACCCTTTAACTCCCAAGATCTAATTGTTAATTCTTCCCTGTAGCTGCTACACATTTCCTTGTAAATTAGTTATGAGAACTTGGTGCTAGATCAAGATAGCAGCCTCTATGAGATAAGTTTGAATATTCTCATTACCTGTTTGCTGAAGAATGTATAGATATTCTAGGGAGAAGTTTCATGTTAATCACTTCTGGGAGTTAGAGGGTTAATGTCTTGTTCTGTCAACCCTTTACACCTTAACATCAGTATCCATCTTCTCCATAATCTTCTCTATAATTTCCTTTGGTTTTAACAAGGAGAATTAATTTAACAATCAAAGCAAAGTTGGTGATCATTTCCTTTATTCTCTTAACAAATGATTCAGCAGTATTACTGTGAGGAGAAATTAGATGCTGGTCACTCTTGGGGTTTAAAGAAGAATTAGGCTCCAGATCATTGAATTTTTGTCTCTTTGATCAAAAACTGTATTTGAATATTTATTTCATACTGTGCTTCAAGATTACCAAACTACTTGAAAATTATCACCACTCCCTTTCACATTTCCCATTTAAGTATTAAATTACTGTTACAAGAGAGTTGGGTTATCTGGATTGTCTTTAATTCAAATTGTTAGAGAATAACTATTCCTGTTTTGCAACTGTAAATAAATGCAGATAAGGAAGAAACTTCAATGAACAAGCTTCCCTCTGATTTGGTTCTCATACAATCTTGAAAATTTTCTTTCTGGGAAACCTCCATAACTTCACAAGCCCTTTAGAAACAGCTGTTTGAAGGGATCATCCCTAAACTTTCCTTTTCACTATAAAGATGCTTTTAATATTTGTATATACATTTCTTGTTCTTCAAATTATGCATGAAATATTGTTGCTTAATTATTAAAATGAGAACAGTTTTTTGTTTATTAAGATGGCACAGACAAAAATTAGGAATAAATGAGAATGATTATTCCTTTGTAATATAAATTTACAGAAAGTTGGGAAAAATTACAAGTAATTCTTCGTTTCAGTGGCTAGTTGTGTAACTTTTTTGTGTGTATTAATTACATTTGCAGCATTTGAGAATATGATTTAGAGTCATTTTAGGAATGCAATTCAGAAAGGCATTTGTTCTTTTGGGGTGCAATTTTGGAAATCAATAAGTTATTAGACATTACTTTTTGGGAAGGCAGTTGGGTTAGCACCATAGTTCAGATGCTGTTATAACCATACTCTGAATGGACTAAAAGATATCAGATTTTATGCCTATTGATCCAGCTCTGCATCTTAGAAAGATGGCAGTGAGGCTGGATATTGCATGTTTTTGACCACAATATTTAGAAAATTATTTGCTGAGCAACTGCTTTCAGAATAATCTTTTCTTTTAAAAATATACTTTGTCAAATTCATTTAAGTATAGTTTTAGATCTTCTAATAATAAAATCAAAATTGGAAAACAATTTGTTAGGATTTGGGTAACAGTTTCACACTGATTTTTTTCTTTTTATAACATTTGGTGGCAAATTCATAGTGCTTATTTGCTTATTTTGTCAAAGGGTTGAGTTCAAATTTGAAGGACTTATCTTAGATGTGAATGCTCAGTCCAGAAATTGACACTCTTTTTTGATTTACTCCCCATCATGTTGTAGTTCAGTTTCATGACACCAGTCACTAAACCTTCCTTATGCAGCCATACTGGCTGACCAGCAATAAATGTAGCATGCACATTGAGGTCTTCATCCAGGAAGACTAAGTCTGCATCAGATTTGTAGTTCAAGGTGCCTTTCCTTTGTTCAATCCCCAGCACCTGGGCAGGGTGTAGAGTAGCACCCTCAAGTGCTTCCACTGCGCTGCAGCCTGAAACATTTTGAAAGAAGAGGATTCCTTTAACCTTTCACTCTCAAGATTTAAATACAACTTCTACTCACCAACTGCTTTTTTTTTTTTTTTTTTTTTTTTTTTTCATAGTTTGCACTCTGAGAATTTGAAGGAAAATCAAACAATTTGCCATTGTGGAATTCTTTTCCTTCTAATTACATCTTAATTTGGGAATGTATGGATATTGTAAAATTATTTTTGGGTCAGTCCTTGGGGTTAGAGGGCTTGGAAATGATACTTTGCTGCCACAGTGAGTTTTGTACTTTTTGGTTCCTAGAGGTGATTAAAGTGTATTGATTAATTCATCATCCAGCAAGCAAATGATTGAAACAGTGGAAATTGTGAACTTCTGTAAACAGGTTAATAACGCACACGAAAAAATGACACTGAAAACGAGTCCATTTTTCATGTAGCATGAGTGCAAACGTGTAAAGGGTGGATATTACAAATAATGTAAACGTGTTGTAAAAATTCTGTCTTGACTATTGTGATGCTTTTTTCATTTAAATGATAAATAAGTAATAACATGATTTCCTGTACGTATAATTTGGTGTAAATAAGCACTTTTATTTAAGCCCAACGGTCTCGTGCAATTTTGTTGTCTTTGAAAAATTTACTTGTGCTTATTTCCACCGAATTGCATTTGAACTCATGTTTTATTACCTACACTAAACAGAAGACAACAGGTGCTCACCTGACATTTTTCTGAATCTCTGAATGCAGACATCCATTGATGCAATGCTAAAATAAACACATTTAATATCATCTTGTTCACATAGTGAGTAACAGACATAGAAAGGTCTTCAGATGTCACTTACACCCTTGAAAAGCTTTCCTTGTCATAAAGGAGAGCTTTGATCATCAAACACAATGATTGTGCATTGTTCTTTCCACCCTCTGACCTATAAGAGTGACTAGCGTGTAATTTCTTCTTACAATGTCACACTTGAAACAAATATTAAGGTCACAGGAACAGGGGAAATGTTCATCAATTAAAGAAGCTCTCGATAGCCTACGTGTAGCCGTACCATCCCCTCCCAGCTAAGGTGAAACGGAGGTGAGGCAAAGTCTACGCAAACCTGACACTACCCATGTTCGGTGACGTTTCTCTTTTTGCAATAAAATATAGTGCCTTTTTTCGGTTAACCCCTTTTTGTCGATTCTTTCGTCAATTCTGATTGGCTAGATTTGGTAATTTGTTTTCATAGTAACGAACAAGTGAACAAAACGCGTATATGGTCAACTTTTCAGAAAACAGCGATCTACGAAGTTTCAAGGCAAATTTGCGCGACTTTTGGGATATAGACATTTGAAGAAGAACAGCAGAAAGCCATAGATATGTTTTTCGAAAGTAACACTGCCTCCGTTTCGTTACCAACTGGCTATGGAAAATTTTTAATATCTTAAGCAGTGCCAGTGATCGATTGCCTTTCTTCTCTAGAGGTACTTACAAAAACGAAGACCCCGAAAACGAAGACCTAAGACCCCCTACGAAAACGAAGACCCATCACGAAAACGAAGACCCATTACGAAAACGAAGACCCCCCCCCCCCACGAAAACGAAGATCCACAGTTGAGTAGTAGTCGTTTTAGCTTTAAAGTAGTCCCATTGAAGGCTCCATGGGGCTCTACTGTTGAAATATTTCGGATAAAATTGCAGACGTGCCAAATTCAGAATTCAAGATTTCTGTAAGGATCTTCGTTTTCGTAGTGTGTCTCATGAACATAATCTTTGTCCACAATGGTAATACCAACCTCTTTTGAACTTGTTTTAGTAATATGTCTTCGTTTTCGTAGGTGGGGGGGTTTCGTAATGAGTCTTCGTTTTCGCAGGGGGTCTTCGTTTTCGTAATGGGTCTTCGTTTTCGTAATGGCTCTTCGTTTTCGTAATGGCTCTTCGTTTTCGTAATGGCTCTTCGTTTTCGTAATGGCTCTTCGTTTTCGTAATGGCTCTTCGTTTTCGTAATGGCTCTTCGTTTTCGTAGATGGTCTTAGGTCTTCGTTTTCGTAACTACTAGATGAACCGGTCACTATGTTCATTGTGCCGTTCACATTTGAACTCGGTCGCTAAATTGCAAATTTACCAGAAAAATGGAAAATAAATTCACTTCAATGTTGTTGTTTATCTCGATAACCTTTACGCTAACACGTGCCACTTCGTAAAAAAATATTAGCAAGTGACATCGTTTTGCATAAATTAGAGTGACCTCACGGAACACGATTAGTGTCGGGTTTGCGTGGACATTCCCTCGGATTCGTTTCACCTTGCAGGGGGAGGGTACAGCTACACGTAGGCTAGCTACTCTCGATAGCCTACGTGTAGCCGTACCATCCCCTCCCCGCTGTAAGATTAGTGTCACGTTGGCGTAAAAGTTCGATCGCTTCCGTTTCACCTTGCGCGCGGGGGGGAGGAGGGTACAGCTACACGTTGGCTCAGCTCTCCACTGTTAAACAAATTCTCTTCGTCAACACTTTAGGAAATGTATTAACAACAGTATGGGGAATATGCATGCTAATGTTAGGGTGGATGAGCATTCTAACTTATTACAAAGAGGATTATCTTGTTTTGTATTACTGTGACAGGAACTAGTAATTGTGCCAGGGGAGGAGGGGCTGATTGGAGGAGAGAGTGCAAAGGTGTAAAATACTTTAGATGAAATAATGTAAAAAAAAAAAGGCATAGATAAACAGGAATCACTGTGAAGGGGGAGGGGGGGAGTTCTGACTTCCTCACCCAGCCCAGGTGCCCAAATAGTCCTAGTGAAATTGGTTCCCATAGGGTGTAGCATAGTGTCTATAGACTATACCTTCCTGCAAGTGTGTTAGTTCCTTTTAAGGTGGCTTTTTCATGATTTATCTCGACTTGCATTGGGCCGAGCTTGTGTAATCCTGGAGGAAGTCCAAGGGCAGCAATAGCATCAGTGACTAAAACAAGTCCTGTTTGAAAAAAAAAGAAAACAAGATTACCAAATGCACAAGCTTTTTTGTTTGTGAAAGTTTGAAAGAGAAAGGGGAAGGATCTAATGTATATTACATATCAAATGATGTGAGGTATTCAAGAACAAGTTTATTGCATGGGTGGAGTATGACATCAGTTGCATCAGAAAAGGATGCTTCCTACAGGTTTCGCAGAAAGATATGCTTTTCAAAATTGTATGAGAACCAATCACAACATCACTGCAACAGAAGCCATTACAGTCAAGGAATAAGTTTTTCCTGGAAAATAATGATCTGTGTTCTTCTCTCCTTGGTCCCCAGTACACCTGTAAATGAGGTGCTACTGACACAGCACCATAGTTTCTTAAGAAATTAACCCCCTTTTCAAAGCGGGAGACTGGTAAGGCTAGAGAACTCTTCCATACCATTAGGATGTGATCTGTGTGCTATTCTTGTGGCTGTTGGATGTGTGTGAATTCCATCAGCTATAAGTCCATAGAATATGGGTTTAGGGATATCGTAACTTGTGAGAAGTCCTACAATTCCAGGATCTCTGTGATGGAACTAAAATCAAAAGTTATAGTCATAGGTTCTACATTATATATTACAATAAAATACAGGATGACAGACCTAATTTGCCTTATTGTGGTTTTATTGTTCTGTTTCAGATCAAATTATAGTACTCAAGGGGCTACTGTCCTTGTATATTAATTTTCTCAAATTCACCTTGATTTCCATAAAGACAGAAGGTTCAACCCCCCTGAAAATTTTATGTGATCAATAAGGGGCTCTTCATTTAATTGGCTTGAGTAAAGTCTGTTGACCTTCTGACCTTCTGACCTACTGACCTTCTGACCTGCTAACACAATACTTACTGGCAACATGGCATTGAATAGATGAGTGATAAATGTAGCACCATTGTCTGCTGCTTTCTCTGCAATGGACAGGTTTGCTGCAGAGTGACCTGCAAAGATAGGAAATCTCAACTGTTTTGAGCAACAAATGTAAAGGTAAAGTCTGCTCTTAAGCATGTATTAACAGCTCATACTGCCACAGTTTGATATCCTTGTTTCCATAGCACTGAATGCTACCCCCAAGCATTTTATCAGGTATCCTTGATAGTTTGCCAGGACCCATTGTTACTCCTGGGTGGAGAGGGTCTCTGTGAGTTAAGTGTCTTTCCCAAAACCATAATAAATGACCTGCTAAGGACTCAAACCTGGACCTTTTGACCCCCCCCCCCCCACCCTCCTCCCCTCCACAGTCCAGTCTGCTGATATTAGCCTCTCCCACATTTCAAGTAATGGTTAGTAATGATTGAACACAGTACTGACAGTGGATTCCTCCTTTAAATGAAAACTTTTGGAGAACAAAAATTTTGGTAGAAAATACAAGATGATTGCAACACCTAAGATAGTAATAATGTACTCTATCTAGAGCAAAAAAATAAAAGCTGCCTGTCGGAATAATCAAGTGGCTTTTTAAAAGCAGTCAGGTCCCCTATACTTGATTACACAGCCTGGTAGATTACAAGGTCATATTCTTTTTTCCATTGATAAAACAGGAAAAGTTGTTTCTAAAATTCACCTATTGATACCACAATGTTCCTCTTTACTAACTGTTGTATGGACTCCATACTTTCCCCAGCCAGTTCGGGAGCTATTGTTATGATGCTCACATGATCTAATGAGCTATAAAAGTCCTCGATTTCTTGGGCTCCTTTGGTGCTGATCTGCCTCATCAGATGTTCTTTGTGAGCTCCTTTCATTTCAGGATTTATGAATGGACCTTCCAAATGGGCACCTGCGATTATGATGATTAACAACTGAGTTTCTTTAACCCTTTTAATTCATCTGTGATCATCATGGTGTTCGAATTAACTACAAAATGACCACAATCATATAAGGATTGCTGATTTAGTCAACACACTACTACTGTTCCGTCTCAAGGTTTACAGTCACTATCCTCATGATTATCATCATCATCACCATTATCGCAGCTGTCATAAATGTCATTCCCTGCACAACTATAATGATTGCATTATCATCTACATCTCCATTGTCAAGTTATCACCATCATGATATTTATCAAAACTATCAGTTTCATCATTATTGATATTGTTATCATTATTAGGTAATTCTCACCTAATACTTCTGCACCATGAACTCCACCTGGGGTTCGTTTTATCTTCTTCAAAATCTGGGGACAAATGAAAGTTCCACAAAGCATTTTAACCCTTTAACTCCCATGAGTGACCAAGACAGAATTTCTCCTTATAATATCAATAAAATACTGACCAGATAAGTGATGAGAATAAAGAGAAATATCAATTAGGGGATAATTGGCTGATCCAATACTAAATTCTCTGAACTAACATCATGAGAATTATATGGTTGACAGTGAAGAGAAGTACAAATTTGATCTGGGAGTTGAAGGGTTAAGGATTTATTAGCTTCCGATATGGCTACATTTTCCTAGAGAAGAAAGCAACACTTCAAGAACATGTAATATTTCCTGTCACTCCATGCAACAGAAACCATGATAAGCTGTAACAGGACAGGCCTTTAAGTGTGCATGTTGCTATTCCATAATAGGATATTATTTACCTCATTGTAACTTGCTTGCGATGATGTGACAATTGTAGGACAGTAAGATGTCACACCATGCTGTAACAAACCCTTGGAAACAGTCTTCAAACCTTCCTCCAACTTATCAGGATCAGAAGAGAAATCAACTCCAAATCCACCTTGAATGTAACAAATATTAAAGAAAATACAAGGCTTCATTGTCTCCTATGTATACATAGACAAACAAAAGCAGAGGCAGTGCTCCATCATGCTGTAAGAGAAATCATGGTCTGCTGGAAGATTCTGTCTCTACCTTCTCTCCTAGCTCTACCTTACCTTACCTTCTAAAAAACCTAAGAGTGACCAGCATCAAATTTCTCTCTACAATATTACCACTGAATCACACATTAATGTCATGAGAATAAAGGAAATGATCATCAACTGAAGAAACTCTTGATTGTTAGACAAATTCTCCTTGTCAGCACCTTTGTAAATGTACAGAGAACAGTGTGGAGAATATGTATATTGACGTTAGGGTGTAAAGGTTAAGTGCCTATACAGCCTCCACAGGGACAAACACAAACCCAACCCCCTTCAAACAACATGAACGTGATAGGTTTCAAGATGGAGCAAAAGCACAACCATTTCCCTAATCCCCTTTGCAAGAGGCTGCAACCATCTCAATCGCAAAACAGTTTCAAGTTATGTAGACAAAATGAGAACTTACCATTTATTTGGAGATCAATAAATCCTGGGCTTATGATTAAACTGTTACAATCAATTTGAACATCGGCGAGAACTTTCCCTCCCCAAAATACATCTCGTGGATCAATAATCTTGCCGTCTCTCACCCAAAGGTCTTCTTCAATTAATTTACTGTCTCTCAGTAAACGGCAGTTCTTGAACTGGTACAATTTTGTTTGACCCTCATGCCGCCTTTTCATACTGTGTGAAAAAAAAGCGTGTAAAAACATCTGCTCCTGGGTTGAAATTGGGATTTAATTCATTTACTCATCTCGGATCGAAAGCTCATTAATAGGGCTAAAATCAGTGCACAACAATGAAATCTTCACTTAGTGAATTCCAGGTACATGATATTCTTTTAAAATACGTTAAATACCTGTGGAAGGAGCTCGAACTCTGGAAAACATTGAAAATATCAGATGCGAGTGATTAATCCACGTGAAGTAATTCATGAAGCAGAAACCTGTTACATTGCAGTTGAGACTAGTGACGAGCAGGGGCTTGGGTAGGAGATAGATAGATAATCTTTATTTACCCACGAACAATTCATCAGCCATAAAAACATTCAAATATATAAACATGCATTAAATGGATAAGATACTATAAAAACTATACTCAAAGCACAAACCTAACTAAAGCTGCTTTCCACGAATGCCGTGCTTGAACGTACTTCTTTAATTAAACACTTAAATAACCCAAGGGACTCTGCTTGTCTTGCGTCACGAGGAAGTCTGTTCCAAAGGGTGACGCCACTATAGCTAAAGTTATTTTTGTAATAGTTTGTGCGTGGTAAAGGAACATTAAGCTTATTCTCAGAGTCTCTTAGGTCATACGCAGTTTCTCGTCTTTCAAATTTAGAATATAAATAATCTGGAGCTAAACCGTGTAGAGACTTAAAGACCATTACGGCTCTTTGTATTTGCTGCTGGGAAGCTAGGTTTTTCCATCTCAGGAGCTCAAACAAGTGACCAGCATCAGCGTCATAATTTGAATACGTCAAAACACGGGCTGTTCTGTTTTGTTGTTTCTGTACCTTGTTCTGCAAAGTTATCCCGCAGTTTCCCCAAACAATATTGCAATAGTACAGTCAAAATGTGGTTGCGATCAGAGCTTGACATATTAGAAGCAAAGTCGCTTGAGGGACAAGGTGCCTTATTCGTTTTATAGCCCCAGTGCCAGAGGCAACTTTCTTTGTTAGTTCATCGATGTGACTGCTCCAATCGAGTTTGTTATCGATGGTCACTCCAAGTGATTTTGCGGTGGTAACCTGGCTAACTTGATCGTCATAAATTGTGATCATGGGAGAAACTGCGAGAGTACTCAATCTCCGCCTTGAACCAATGAGCATAAACTCAGTTTTAGTCATATTTAAAGTAAGTTTGTTCGCTCTCAACCAATTGAGAAAATTTTCTAAGTCTTGATTTAAATATAACTGGGAGATCGTCTACACAATCACCCGCATATGTAAAGTGGGTGTCGTCGGCGTACATCCTCGGTTCACAATTGGATAAACAACTCGGAAGATCATTGATATATAACAGGAATGGCAATGGCCCGAGAATCGTCCCCTGGGGAACTCCACAAGTTAATGAACGGTTATTAGATAACGACCCATTAATGGAGCACATTTGCGTGCGATTCTCTCAGTATGACTTAAACCATTTGAACGCATTTCCCCATATGCCGTAGTGGCTTAACTTGGATAGGAGGATCTCGCGATCAACTGTGTCGAAGGCCTTTTTTAAATCAAGAAAAACGACAGCGTTGGTTTTTCCACGATCAATATTATACGCCTAAGTGTCAGTGGCTTCAAGGAGGGCCGTAACATTCGAATAAGTAGCGCGAAAACCCGATTTATATTTACAGATGATACTTTTCTCTTCTAAATAGGCATATAATTGATCATAGACAATTCTTTCAAACATTTTGGCTACGACTGAGTGAAGAGTCACTCCATTAATGGATAGTTTCCTGAAGGCGAACACCATGCCACGATCGCTAATACTGAATGTGAACCTTCGACCGTGGTAATTTTCTGCTTCTTGATTGATCAAAAATCCGGCGTCTTGGTTGTGGTCGGTTAACTATTCTATGTGGTTTGCTATAAAGAGGAACTAGCAAGAACTTTTCTCTCTCCATAAGGCTGGAGCAGATCCTTGATTCGCAATTATAGATATCACCTCTCTGGAGAGTAAATGACGCTATAGAGGAACTAACAAAAACACGATCTAAATTTGGATACCCAAAAAGGAAATTTGTACATGGGATCACAAACGGCAAAAGACACATTCAATAGATTCATTAGAGTACAGGGCCCCTGTATTCATTTCGTAGAGTCTGCACTGCATTGAAACGAGAAAAAAAAAGGACAACTTGAACAACTGCTGATTTATTGTTTCAAGACAGCCTTCCAGAGGTCTAAATTGGCATTTTACGTTCAGAAGACATGTCAAAATCTTAGCCTACTAAATAGAATGCACACCACTTTCATTCTGGTATTTTCTGTACATTTCTATCAACTCCCTAGAAGTTCTTGGCTTCACCGCCCTAAAAGCTTCATCGAAATGTCTCCTAAGCACTTCATTTGACTCAATGTCCTCTTGAAGGGCCATCAGAGCGGCCTCACGGCACAACGCTGTTATTTCAGCTCCCGAGAACATCTCGGTATTTTCAGCAAGATCTCCCATTACGACGTCATCTCCCAGGGGAGTATCATTGAGGTGGATTTTAAAGATCTCCTCCCTCGCGTTTTTGTCCGGAAGTGGCACATACACAATCCGATCAATTCTTCCAGGGCGGAGCAGTGCCTTGTCAATCATATCAGGACAGTTCGTGGCCGCAACCATGACAACGTCTTTAAGTGTTTCCACGCCATCCAGCTCAGTCAAGAGTTGAGTGAGAACCCGGTCAGATACACTTGACCCACCGTCATCTCCACCACTCCCACGGCGCGCCGCGAGGGCGTCGATTTCGTCGAAGAAAACGATGGATGGTGCGGCAGCACGTGCTTTTTGGAAAACCTGGAAAAGTGATGGTAAGTTTTAGAGCAAGAAGTTTTTCGAAAAAAAAAAAACTTTCTTCTTTTCATTGTCGAGCACAAAATGTACTATCTTTCTTACTCTATAGCAAGTTATTGAATATGATGTTATAACATGGCGATTGACGTTAAGACAGAATGCTTTAGAACTAATTTTCGAATGAAAGAGTAAGAGGATAAATTTCCGGGTTCGGTGGCAAAGTCAAGAAGGTAGAAGGCACCAGCATTTGTCTAATTTCACATGGAATATTAGGGATTAATTTTTTTAACGTACTAGTAACTCGCTGAGGAGAAAGCGAAGATACTTGCCGGATGACAAGTTGTTACACTTGAGGAATTTGACGCATTATCACCCGTGGGGCATCTCGCTGGACTGTTCACCACTGACCTGCCTTACTGCTTTCTCAGATTCTCCAACCCACTTACTGAACAGTTCAGGCCCTTTCACTGCCAAGAAGTTGAGCCCACTTTCTGTGGCCAGTGCTCTCGCCACAAGCGTCTTGCTGCATCCCGGGGGACCGTACATCAGAATCCCTTTGGGAGGGCGAATACCCAATCGTTGAAACGCCTTTTGGGGAACCAATTAAAAGAGATTGTCCGTCAGAAAAGTCAGGGCCAAGATCGAAGTTAACCTCGACTGGCGTTAAAATTGGTTTTCATTCCTTAAGTTTTATAACGTATATAGAGGCTAAGGTTTTGTGAGATTTTATCGCAGTGTTGATAACACCCAATTAATACAAACTTACCTTTTTATACTTTCTCACCGACGTAGAACCACAGTTTCTTTAGAAAGTTACCCCCTTTATTCATTTAGGAGAAAAATATTACGCTAATCATGAAATAGCTTCATCGTGGTTTGTACAAAACGGTCCCGGGAGATTCAGTACCAGTAAAATATAAGCCACAATTTTATAGATAAATTGCAACTCATACGAAGACTGGCATGGCTCGTAGGAATCACTTCATGTATGTCTCTTGGTTTATTTCTCTTTCGTATAAATTCAAAGCTATTGTTAATCACCTCTGGATGTTTTAGTGGCCATTCCACAGCTTGTTTTAGCTTCTGTTTGATGACTGCATTTCCCCCGATATCCTCCCAACGAACCTACACAAGTTATAAAATAAGAAAGATGGTAAATTTTGAGCTCGGGAATAAAATAGAGAAGAGCATTTTTCGTAACGACAAATTCACGTATTGTCTACTACAAAGGTAGTGTTCCCTTGGATAAATATATTTTCGTGTGAATTTCGATTAAGTGCCATGAAACCAACATCAAAGTATTTACATTGAAGGTAAAAGGACAGTAAAGCAAGGAACCGATGGTAATTCCAGTTAAAAAACAACAACAACAACAACAACAAAAAACAAGCAAATTGCCCGAAGCCCGGGAAAACGCGAGTAACCAAGACGAAGTTGGTCTTCGTTCTGCGTCTGATGGTGACGCGTATTTTCTGGATCAATCACAGAGCGAAGTAGAACAGAGCCAACGCAAGCCTATATCACTAAAGACACCAAATTAAAAATTCTCCTAGACGAAGGAAAATAACAAGTTTTCAATTGCGCTGCAAAAATATTGACTCTACCGATTCTCTGAATTGCAGTTTGCTCACGAGCGCTCGGTATTCATGGTTTTGCAAAAATAGACCGAGGACCGTCGGTAATTAAAAAGCCTATTCCACAAACCGGCCTTTTAAGCCGGCAAACCATCATTCTCCAAGGTCAAACAGAAATACCATTGAACACGATTCCCACCTTAGGTACATCAATAGACACTTCGCGCATAGCACTGGGGCGGACCTGTCGGAACGCCGCCATGATGTCCTCTCTGGTGACCAAAAGGCGCTCTTTTAAGTATTCCTCCTGGACCCCGACGTCATCGGTGGAAAGTCCGTTTTGTTCCGCTAAACAACGTTTGAATGACATGAGCCCTGCTTCTTTACACACAGCGGTAAGATCTGCTCCTACATAGCCATGAGCCAACTCTGCGAAACTTCAAAAAGAATGAAAAAAGAGGGTAAGTTTCTACAGAAACTGAGGTGCTGCGTCGGTGAGGTTGTGACGTGATAATTTGGTTTGATCAACTGAGTTGATAATATTAACCCTTTAACTCCCATGAGTGACCAAGACAGAGTTTCTCCTTACAATATCATTACAGTATCAACCAGACAAGTGATGAGAATGAAGAAAAATATCAGTTTGGGGATAATTAGTTGATCCAATACTAAATTCTTTGACCTAACATTATAAGAATTGTATGGAGAATGACAAATTTGATCCGGGAGTTAAAGGGTTTTAAGAGGCCAACATAAAGAGTTTCTAAAGCTGATCTCTCGAGCGTTAGCCCCTTGTCACGGCAGGGCTCTGACGAAGGGCTGACACTCGACTTTTCAGTCACTCAAAAGGCAGCTTCGTCAGCACAACCTTTTCCTCGGCTTTCTCCCTTCTCTTTTCGATTTGATTTTTCAGCTCGATACGATCAACTTCTCTGCGTCGTTCTTGTTTACATACCTTCTCAAATCATCTTCCGTGCAGCCATGTGGCACATTGAGCAGAAGAGTCCGCAGAATATCTTCACGGTCGTTAGCATTTGGTATTCCAATCTCAATTTCTCGATCCAGTCTACCCGGTCGGCGAAGGGCTGGGTCTATGGCGTCTGGACGGTTAGTGGCCGCCAAAAAGATCACGTGACTTGATGAAAAATTCTATAAATAATCACTTGAGTTTCAGTTTTATCTATTCTCTGACAAGCGGATTAATACTAATAATTCTTTGAGTTTGTAAACAACTAAACTCGTGTAAGGTCAAACTTCTTCACTCGCCTTGGGGAGCATAGGTCTTTTGTTCAGTTTAGATGGATTTTATGCGCTTATTTCCGAGACATAGATAGGCTCAGGGTCGAAAAACTCCTCCTCATCATCATCGTCATTATCATTAAAATAACAATCATAACCAAAATAATAACCATTTCAATCCTCACCGCTGTGTCTGCTCCATCCATCAGAGTGAGCAGAGTAGCCACTACTCTCTTCTCAAACTCATTTTGTACCTTATCTCTTTTGGGACACAAAGCATCCAGCTCATCTATGAATACGATAGCAGGAGCCCTCTCGCGAGCCTCGCGGAATATGTCCCTCAAACGTGCCTCTGTTTCACCGTAATATCTGGCGGGAAAAATAGAGAGAACAAAAAGGTTACTGAAAGATGGTGTTATTCAGTGAAAGACACAGCATAATTGGAGTAAAGGAACGATTTTTGCTTAGAATGCGCCACCACTGAGCTATAGAAGACTCGAGGCCGTTTAACTAGGTGCATGGTGACAAACTTCCCACACACTACTACGAAAGGAATGTCGAATGCGATGCCTTTGCGTGATGATGATGTAAATGAAGATGGTAACTGTGTTGGACAGCCTTTTGCGCAATGCGAGTAATGTTTGTATTGTGAAAATTTTTAATGTCGCGGGGTATGCTATTAATGAAGTATAAACGCTTTACAGACCTACTCAGAACATCCGGGCCATTAAGGCAGATAAAGTGGGCACCAGACTCCGCGGCCACTGCTTGTGCAATGAGGGTTTTCCCTGTTCCAGACGGACCGTGGAGCAAGACACCGCGCGGGGGTGGAATACCTGAACAATGAAGAAATGTTGTAGAGACAATTCATAGACCGTAAATGTTTATCAATTCCCACGACTTCCACAGGGGGACCAACTGAAGAAAGGAAAACATCTTTGAGAGTCCATGAAGACAACAGAAAAACAACCAAACTGCCAAAAGCGCGGGAAAACGCAGACGACCAAGTCGTAATTTTTTGCATCTGATTGGTTAAGAGAGTGGTGAGAGTTTTCTGAACCAATCCAAGAGCGAATTATAGGAAAACCAAAGCAATCACGGATTACGTTCGATACAAATTGAAAATTACTCTAATAGAGTATTGGTTACCCTAATTCATAGAGAATCCCCCTTCCTTTGGCTTTAAAGGAACTCACTTGTTATTTAACAACAACTTACCGTAATTTGTAAACATTTCAGGATGTTTAAGAGGAAGTTCGATCATTTCACGCACCAGCGCAACTTGCTTATGAAGTCCTCCGATAGATTTAAAAGTTACTTTATTTTTTAGCACGCTATGCTCACTTTGACGCACTCCGCGAGCGTGAATTGTCAGATGTGTTTCTTCTGGTGAAATATAATAAAATACTGACGGACCATCACGTTGGTTTGGCTGGACATCTGACCGCAAAGTGTTTCCACATCCGTGCTCAATCTTCGCCTTTGCATGATACGATTGTTGCACAGATCCTTCACTTTTTTCTTTTGATTCCACATCAACTAATTCGTCCTCAGTGTAGTTTTGTTTCTGATAATTAGATGACAAATTCCTCCGAATTGTCAAATCTTCAACATCACACGACATAGCTGCTTTTGCATCCATTCTTGTTCCTCTTTTAAGACTGAGCCTTTCCAGTTTGTCTGTAAGCTTTGAAGTTGAGGTGTTAGAAAATATTTGCTGGGGCTTAAATTCAGCTGGAGAAATTGAGTTTGTATCAAGTGTACAGGATCCAGTTAATCCTATAACCATTAGCTGCCGGGCTCTGCCATAGAATGTGACTTCTAATTTGTGTCCAGGATAGACATATTGATTCCCTGCAATGGTTTTGAACAAGTTTAATAAACAGTCCCCCAAGAGATAAATACAACCAGTAGGGTTGGGTAGGGATTGGGAGTAACAGTCTAGCACGACTCAACCAATTGGCATCTTACAATATGGTCTCCCTACCCCCCTCTCCATGAATATTTATTGACATACACACGCAATTGTAACATATTTGGTATCTTGACAGTCACATGCAGAAAGAGAAAAAATTTGCAGTCAGGTTCCAGGAATATAAATGGTATGTCAAACAGAAGAGAATCTCATTGGTTTAGGTTGTTGAAGAAGTAACATAGGTCAGAGAAACCTATTAGTACTTACGTAAATCTTGAAGACAATAATCAGTAAACAGTTGATTCACTTCAAACTCCACTGCATCGCTAGAATGAAACAAAAGTAAGTAAATCTTTTATTTTTGGGTGGGAAGCCTTGTTAATTGGTGAGGGAGCTGCTACCACCAACTGACTGAGAACAAATTGGGTCATCCCCAACTCCCTTAATGCATTTTGTCCAGTTGCTCATACAAACAGCAATGTATAATTCATGTCAACTCTTGTACTGTGAGATACTGTTAGATTATTCAGCAGCATTTTATCTATGAAGCACAGTACATTGTGGAACAAGGCTCTCCATCAGTTGGCCTGAAAATGTCTCTACCTTCTCTGGGCTGTTAGTAACCCTTTAACCCCTAGGAGTGACTAGCATCTAATTTCTCCCAACAATATCACTCCTAAATCACATATAAAGGGTCATGAGAATAAAGAAAATGATCACCAATGAAAGAAGCTTTTGATTGGGTAAACAAATTCTCCTTGTCAGCACCTTAAGAAATGTATAGAGAACAGTATGGAGAATATGCATACTGATGTTAGGGTGTAAAGGGTTAATTCTTGTAACCAGAGTGCACATAAAGATGGATTGCATTTACTGCTATGATAGAAAAAGGAAAAGAATCAACCATTTACCACAACTCAAGTTCCACCCTTGCAGCATGTAACCACAGCTTTTTCAGTGCTCTAATGCTGACGAATTCACCTCCTGAAACCTAAAAAATGGGAAAACTTAGTGAATAGGGCCTTGTTGAATAAAATTACAAACTTTTCTTCATAATAAGAAACAAAAATAAAAGAGATTACCTGCAGATTCTCAAGAGACAGTTGTGATAATGCCACACCTGGGTAGAGAACACTATTAATCAGTAATTACCAGCAGCAATAATTTTATGCCCTTGATAAATTAAGCCATTGGAACATTGATGAAAAAATCAAATGTTATCCACCTACACTCTGGGGAGACTCCCGATGAAGGCCATGCCATACAGACAATCTGCCAATGTAATATACAATGATCTTATTATCATGCTCATACACTAAAAATGAACCATGTAAAAAATTATGAGCCTTTTTCTGAAACATTTACCTCTAAGTTTTTTTGGTCTGACCTCAACACAACTCTTTTTCCAATGGGCAGGTTACACTCCCTCATTGTGTTACTGTTCAGCAAAATCACATTCTTTCGAGATGGCAGTGGCAGCTTACTATCTGATATAATCACAGTTAAACCATAAAATTAAACTTAAACCCCTTCTAAGCATCCAGTTATAGCTTTGGGAGGTCTATCTCTATATAAAAATCCTGTCATTCTGGTTACTGAGGTTTAAGAATGACTGGGGCTTGTGATGACTGATCAGTGACAGATCAGGCCTTGTTATCACTTCTCTCCTACTCTAAAGTTGTTTTACAATGGCCTCATAGATATTTAGAAGATCCAAAGAATATTTACTGTGAAATTTTAACAAATTTGGCCAGAAATGTATCTAAAGAGTCCTCACTGGCAACATTCTAACCCCGTTCCAGGCCTTGAGTCCGGAAAGAGACCCTGTCCAAGACCCTTAAAATTCATCTATTCTGTTTAAGATTTAAGACTCCGGGAACTAGATCCTGTTTGGAGGGAATAACCGTCAGAATAACCCCAACCCAATCTCAATTAGGAAAAACCCACGGCCCACATTTTTCTCCTTGGACCCACTATCGTTCCAACTTATAAAAAAACTTTCAATTCAGAAACCACTCAATTCTAAGATTGATTTAGAGCAAAAACTTGGTTTAAACTTAAAAACAACATCAGTATTAACCTTAGATCACTTCTATCTGACGAACCTGAAATCATTTTGTTGTTCCTCTCCACAGCGAGAGCGTGCAGGACACCATCTTGTATG
Source organism: Pocillopora verrucosa (assembly GCF_036669915.1). NCBI lineage: Eukaryota > Metazoa > Cnidaria > Anthozoa > Scleractinia > Pocilloporidae > Pocillopora > Pocillopora verrucosa. The sequence continues at coordinate 10,732,649 of NC_089325.1, forward strand.
AACGCGCACTTATGATCTTCGCTGGACGAATCTGCTCCACATACCGCCCTGTGATCAGCTAATTGACGAGAATACACCAGTCTTCCACATAATTCACACAACTGAAAGCTATCGAGCTTTTTCTTGCTCATCTTTCGCGCGGAAAAACACGTGAAATTAAAAATTTTCAAAGTAAGGTTCACATGACATAAATATAAATAAATGATAACCCGCTGACATATAGTAGTTCAGAATCAACATAGGTCCCAGTGCTCTACGTTATTTTGTTAAGATACGTGTGCAACCCGAACAATAAATTTTGTTTTTATTGCATTGTAAAACAAAATTTATCGAAGGAGAAAGCCACGTGTGTTGATCCCTCAACTCTCAAGAATAACCAAGACAATTTCTCCTGTCAATATCAATGCAATCTCAAGTAGACGGGTGGTGACAATGAAGAACAATATTAACAAAGGGGTTTTAACTTGATCCCAAATTCTCTGAACTACCTTTAAAAGAATTGTATGGCGGACAGTAGGAGAAATTACAAATGAGATCTTGGGAGTGAAAGGGTTTTTAAGAAACAAATTAAATTAAAATGCAGGGAGAATGATGAGTTTATTCTTGGTTATATGGTACACCCAGGGGATCTACTTTCTCTGCTTAATGATAGTTTGTAAAGTTATTGTCACAGAAAGAGATATGCTGGAAAGATTCTATACTTAGTACCGAAATAGCTTTTTGGGGTTAAAATAATGTTATCCCTACAACTGACTGATTTCGGCTGGAGGTTATCAAACTGAAACAAATGTTTGTTCATGCGTTTCTTTTTTTGCTTAGGAAAGCATTACATCATGGTTTAAGCACGGCTGCCGTCATGTCGTTTTTGACAGAAATGCTGCATTTTTTTTTTTCGAGGTAAAAGTGTGCTAAAAACGGTACTTTCCCCTTGGTGGTAAAAGACATGTTATTCTTTCTAATTGAAGCGCATAAGTGAAGACAGCTAAACATTAATCCCCATTATTTCGATGGATTATTAGCGAAAGAGGCTAGAATAATTTTACAAAAGTACAGACCCAGCCGTACGTGGTAAAGACCGTTTAGACTGCAGTTTTCCATGCTTTCTTAATTCAATATTCAAGCATGATTCCCTGTTTGTTTTGCAGACTTTCAGACTCAGTGTTAAAGAAAATGTGGTCCTTATTCTGCCTTTGTTTACTTGAGAAATACGCGTTGATTTCCCTTGCTTTGAAATTTTAGCATATCTTTTTCGTTAATTTCCCTTGCTCTCTCTGGTTCGCGTTGATTCGAGTAGTGTTTACTTCAGTTGGCCTGACAACTGAACACTTGCGTCAATTAACTAAAGTAAAGTACTTCTCCTTTTAACCAGAACCACGGAAAGGGCTGATCAAAGATCAAAACGTTCTGAAGGATTTTTTTACCTCTCTACAACTCGGAACCTTTCTTGACTACTTAAAGACACTTGTTGAGTTATTTGTTTTTTTGTTAACTTTAACGTTATTTGTTTGTTAAAACAAGATTTTCGTCTTTATTCGATTCTTTAAGAGTAATATCCAGTGTACGACATAATTGATATCACATTTTTTTGCATATGCTTTTGACAGACAACTACCAATGTGATTTCGCGATTTAAATCCATTTAAAAGTTTAGGAAAACAGGAAAAAAAAAATCAGTGGATATAATTCTTAACGAAAAACATGGGAAAAATCCAGGTGAAACTCAGATGCTCAATTTCAGTGTCGAAAAAATAATAATAATAATAATAAGTCTTTATTAAGCACTCTAAACAACAAACGTGTTTAGTTACAATGATATGAAATCAGCAAGTATAAAACTAATAAACTAACTAAATTACTAACTGAATAACTAATAAGAGAACAAACATCTATTAATAAAGGTCCTTTTGAAACGTTCAGTTCTGACAAGCGGGAGAATATAATTATGGCGCCTCTTACGTAGCGTATCCATTGTTCGCTCTGGTGGCAAAAGGTCATCTAAAGCTGTTGGAAAATCGCTGTCGGTGATCTTGGCCCACAACTTCTTATCTTTTAGAAAAAATCGATTGCCAACAATGTTTGAATAAAGCAATACTGAATTTCAACGCAAACTTTTTTGTTTCGATAGTTATCAGAGTGTTTCGAAAATAGGGAAAAACCAAGAAGGAAAATGGAAGTTGTTCCAGCAACTATCTTCATAAAACCGTGCCAGGAAAACTCAACATAAAACAGACTGTGCAATGTTTATTTTCGCGTTTTTCAAAAAGATGCAAGTTTCTTATTTAAAGGTTTAGAAAATCAGAAAAAATCTTAAAAAAGATAAGTTACCTGATATATTCTCATTAAGGCCTGGAAATTTAACATAAAACAAGGAATGGATTTTAACATTTAGTTTTGCGTTTCACAAAGCACCTATTGTAATTTTCTCGTTGGTTTTTCGTGATCCTTGCATATAAATTTGTTACCTCATTTCTAAAGAGACAAAGCTAAGATCGAAGAGGCGTCTCTAGCTGAATAATTTACGGGGTTATCTTGGTGGTGTTACCACCCCTTTCCGAGAGAAAACTGGTTATTTATTGTAACTCCACTTACATACATTTATAACGCGAACTTGTTTTGTTTAGAAGATCCCCTTATTCATGGTAACAACAACACGCTTTGTAACAAAACAGCGTTAACAAAAGAGAAATAGTTGTTTTTGCTAACTGCACGGAACAGAAAAAAGCATAAATTAAACTGGGGCTATATGGTGAACTCAATGATCCTGTGATTCCAAGAGCAGAATTATGCCATCATCTCCACACAACCCCTCCCAAATGGATCCGCCATTTCTAACAATCGGTCCCTAGTCTCCTATAAGAGGCATGCTCGCCCCTGATTCCTAAGGCTGTGTTAAAGCCACGAATTTTGCATAGCGAATCCCTATCATTACTCGTTCCTATTAACTTTCTCATTCTTGCTCTTCTACTGCCCAGTGTTTGAACCTCAGTGTTACGCAAACGTCTGTTTTTCAAATGTCTTATTTCTGGCTGAAGCTCGAAGAGGTCACCCAGTCCTCATTCTCAACAACAGGAATCACATTAATAACCGTGTGTATGATTTTTTCGAGTTAATAGGAAAATAGGAAAAAAGTAAAAACTTGATACGCGACAAAATAAAAAAAAAATTTTCATTCATAAATAAAACTTATGAATTACCAATCAATAGGAAAGATTCAATAGAAAAAAACAAGAAAACTTCCCTTGACATCGCATAACAAGACAGCTACAAGCTAAAAAGGGTGGATCAAGTTTCCTAAAAAACAAGATTGAACGAACGGTGATTGGTTTTGAATTTATTACCTGCTGCTTGGGAACAAAAGGATGAGAACATTCTTTTTAATATTTATATTTGTGAGTCTAATATATACTGGACGATATACAAGCAGATCTAAAATTGGCAGAAGAGTTTACTTTACAAGAGGCTTTATTTTTCTGGTGCAAAAGAAGACACTTATCCACAATGAAGATTGCCCTGTATCTGATTGGTGCTGCTTGGATGGTTTATGTTATAGTGGATGCTGGTAAAGGAAAAGCCCGTAAGTCAGTGTAATTCTTAGTTTATACGCATCATGTTCAATTTGGCTTCAAAAGTAATCCTTTACTGCATTAATTTTTTCTTCAGTACTCTCTTCAATTAGTCTGGAAAAGTCGCACCACCTTAAACCAATCGACCCTTAGTTTTGCACCTCTTTTCGCATTGGGAAGGGCACGACACGTGTACTTCCAACATTAACAGTATCTCAAGAATCAAAAGGGATAACTTGAAATCTCACATTACCTTACCTCTCTGTAAAATTTGCGCCTCCCGCATTAATTTTGGGCCTAATCACGTGTCACGCATGAACCTTTTGCTACCCTCTTCGAGCAATTTGTGTTATTACTTTAAGATATTAGTAACCTTGGTAAATGTCAACAGTTAAATTGGTCAGCCGTTTAGTAAAGCGTTCCGTTCTTTTCAAGTGGTCCCTTTACGATGATTATGAAAACTGGTATCTTCTCGTTCAAAATCATCCAACATTCTCGCTTTTTCTTCAGTCCTTACCCAGCAAAACTTGTTTTGACTATTTGTAACAGTGATAAAGAGGCCATGTGAAATTGTTTTTTTTTTTACTTTCAAGATAATAACAAAGGAAGTCACAAGTCAAGTAAGTATTTCCTTACAGACCAAAATATCTTCCCTCCAAGATTGAAATTCCTAATTTCTTGATTATTTGATTCCCTTCACGATGAGTACAAAAACTGGTATCATCTCGTTAAAAATAATTTGACATTCCCTCTTTTTCTTCAGTACTTACCCAGCAAAACGTGTCTTGAATACTTTTAACTGTTTTAAAGAGGTCATATAAAACTTTTATATAATTTTTTTTTTGCTTTCAAGGTCATGACGAAGGTCACAAACTACGTAAGTTTTTCCATGCAGACCAAAATATCTTCCCTCTAAGATTTAATTTCCTATTTTCTTTTAATTTTACCTCTGTTATAGTACAGTGCGAGGAAAAGAGTATTGTATAACGACATATCCATCAGTTAAAAAAACATAATTTATACAGAAACAAAAACACGGACTAAACTCTGTCTTTGCCCCAGATCGTGATGATATTTAACAGGTCAGAAGGTCGTTGCTTTATGGTATGAGATTCGGACTCTTCTAACAGATTGTGCTTGGTGCATTTAGGCAGTCTGTACCTAATCTCAAGGGCGACTAATTGTTGAATAAGGAACCAGCCATTTATTAATAACCTAGTGGAGAGATCCCATGGTTTGTAGGGGGGGAGTTGGAGGGGAAATCAGTCGTCTCTAATATAGTATAGAAAAATGACTGCCAATTAGCTGCCAACGAGGGAAAAGGATCATGAGTATATTACAGAGTGTTATAAAGGGATAAAGTAAAATTCCACCGTGACACAACCAATAATGACCTTTCCCTTTGTTCAAATCTCTTCTCTTCCTTCAGCTTGTACGGACGACGAAGTTAAAGCAACAATGTGTTTGAATGGAACGTGTTTCGCCTTGGAGCCTGAGCCGGGCGTCAGGTCCATAGGTTGTCATTGTGATGAAGGATTTACAGGTTCCAGATGCCAGTATCAAGCAGTAGACCCGGACCTCCTGGAGACAGAACCTGGAAATTAACAACCTCCCCTAGAGATTAAAAAAATTCTTGAACAACTCCGCAGATTTAGTACTAGCGAGTTGAAAAGGAATGCGAAATTGTGAAAAATTTGGGCGAAAACTGAAATAAATCTGATAGTATAGAAACTTTTTTTTTTTTGATGAGTCAAATATGAGTCAGGTAATAAATGTCCGAGGGAGGGTCAGGGAAAACTCGCCCCAGTCTCCAACCCAATCTCAGCCCCAGTGATGATGGATGACAGCACAGATTTTTTATGTGCATCCTTATATTTCAAATAAGATTCCGTGTTTTCACTTTTTCCCTTGACGCTTCCACAAGATACCAGTTGGTTGAGCAAATACTTCGATGATTAACAAGTTTGTTTGTCAGAATTGATTAAACAAAGAACAGTTTTTCTATTTTGTCATTTTTCTTTTTCTCCTTCTTTCTTTGCACTTTCCTCATGTAAGCTGGAAAGTCCTTTGCACGTCGGTCGTATGAAGCTTTCTGTGTTCGCGTAGGATTTGCCTCATGTACTGGGGAATCAAATGTCCACGAGTCTGACAATTCCACTTTTTCTTCAGTCTGACCTTAAAAGTTCCTTAATTCCTCGTGAACTTCTTGATTTGTATCGAAATCCTTCGCCGCTTATTGGTTTTGTACTTCGCAAATTGTCATTTTCATCGAGTACCACTATAGAAGTCTTAACACCATTGAAAAGCTTTGAACACTTTCGTCCGATGTTTCACAATGGGAGGCGGTCTTGTGACAGAAGAAGGACGGAAAGATCCCGGTCTGCGACCACCGAGGTCCACACTAAGAAGCTGCTGAAGCTGTTGACGAGAAAAACAAAATTCCCGGCTGAAATTATTATTCCGGCTTGAATGATTTGCACACTAAGACAGAGGCCTTATTTTCGGAAGCCAATCCTATATTTACACCATTTTCACTCGCTCATGTTAGGGCGCTATTTGGTTGTTTATTTAATAAACCAAAAGTATAGTCGGCTGTGAATATATGAAAGACATATATTTGAACTGCGGATAAAGACGTGAATATGAAGGCGATCTTCGCAGTAATGAACACTACTTAAGCAGCCTTCACCTAAGTCCTTCCAAATTGATCCACCATTTCCAATAATCGGTCACTAATCCTTTATAAGAGGCATGCTGTCCCCTGATTCCTAAGGCTATGTTAAAGCTACGAATTTTGCATAACGAATCCTTATCATTACTCGTTCCTATTCTCGTGTCGCTCTTCTACTGTACAGTATTTTGTACCACAGTGTTACTCAAACGTCTGTTTTTAATGTCTCATTTGCTGCTACAAGCCCGAAGAGGTCACCCAGTCCTCATTCTTAACAAAGGGAGTTACACTAATAACCGTGTACATGGTTTATGCGAGTTTATAAGAAAATAGGAAAAAAATTAAAAATTTGATACGTGACAAAATTAAAAAAAGTCTCTTCATTCGTAAATAAAAACTTATGAATTACCAATCAATAGGAAAGATTCAATAGAAAAAAACAAGAAAACTTCCATTGACATCGCATAACAAGACAGCTACAAGCTAGAAAGGGCGGATCAAGTTTCTTAAAAAACAAGATTGAACGAACGGTGATCGGTTTTGAATTTATTACCTGCTTCTTGGAAACAAAAGGATGAAAACGTTCTTTTTAATATTCATATTTGTGAGTCTAATATATACTAGACGATAAACGAGCAAATTTCACAGCAGATCTAACAGTGGCAGAAGAGTTTCCTCTACAAGAAGCTTTATTTCTCAGGTGCAAAAGAAGACACTCATCCACAACGAAGATTACTCTGATTAATCTCTTTTTTTTGCTTTCAAGGTGATGGCGAAGGAAGTCACGAGCTACGTAAGTTTTTCCTTGCAGACCCAAATATCTTCCCTCCAAAGTTAGATTACCAATCTTCTTGATATTTTTTATTTTACCTCGTTATAGTATAGTGCGAGGAAAAGAGTATTATATAACGACATCTCCATCGATTACAAAACACAATTTATACAGAAACAAAAACACAGACTAAACTTCGTCTTTTCCCCAGATCGTGATGATAATTAACATGTCAGAAGATCGTAGCTTTATGTCAGAAGATTCGAACTCTTAATATGTTTTCTTCTAACAGACTCTGCTTGGTGCATTTAGGCAGCCCCTGCCTAATCTAAGGGGCAACTAACTGTTAAATAAGGAACCAGCCGTTTTTTATCCTGGGGGGGGGGTGGGGGGTTTAACATGGTTTGCATGGGGGGAAAACTGTAGGGAAATCAGTCGTCTCAAATATAGTATAGAAAAATGACTGCCAATTAAGAGTGTGTCCACGAGAGTACCAGGCAGTCGTACTACATGCCATCTTTATGGTTTCAATGAAACTTTGGCAGTTTAAGGGTCTGCCCCAAAACTCAAACAGACAAACTTGTTTCTGTTTTGGTTTTTGGATATGAACCACCACTCGGTTTTTCTTGGTTTTCACCGAGGAAATCGCTTAAAAATAGGTAAAATGTATGAAGCTCTCACTGCAATGGTGGTTAGCCGATATTCTGAGGGTTTGCATAGATATTGTTAACTCCTTAATGAATGTATGACGCAAGTGTCAGTCGATTTGATCGATGGCTTGTCAATCAACAGAGGCAAACAAATGACTGTGTTTTAGACTTTTCGATTCATCCAAACATTGAAAACTTTGAGGTCAAATATCTCCCCTTGCCAGGCAGCTACAACACTAAATTTAATTTTCCTTTATAATCCATTATTCCATCTCTGAAAAACATAAAAAAACCATCGGGCATTGCAGTATTTTCGTCTTGGATGCCTTTTGAAATATGTGATGGTGACAAGCTTCTCTTAACTACGCCTGTCCTGCAATTCTGGCTCTAGGCAGCCACTTGAGCAAATGAACCTACATTTCATAGCTTGTTATACAAGATGATTGATAAAGGAAGCTAAAAAACTTGAATAACTTTCAAGTTGGAAAATTTCACATACAGAGAGATGCATGTAGGCAAAATGTTGAAAGGAAAACTCTAGTGTTTCTTTCTTCTGTCGTACCACAACTTGAGTTCCACCCTCGTAGCATGTAACTAAAGCCTTTTCAGTGCTCCAATGCTGATGACTTCATTCCTTGAAACGTAAAAAAAGGGGAAACTATAGAGGGAGGGCCTTGTTGAATAAAATTACCTACTTTTCTTCATAATGAAAAACAAAAATTGCAAAAATTTCCAGCAGATTCTGGAGAGAAAGTTGTGATAATGCCACACCTAGATGGAGAACACAATTAATCAGTAATTAAACCAAAGAATATTTACAGTAAAATTTTAAAATTTTGGCCAGCACAGCATATCAGGAGTCTGCACTGGCAACATTTTAACCCCACTCAAGGCCTTGAGCCTGAAAAGAGACCCTGTTCAGAACCATTTACGACTCCGAAAACCATATTCCGTTTAGAGGGAATGGCGGTCAGAATACCCCTGCCCCTCCCCCCCCCCATTTCAATTAGAAAAAACTCACGACCCCCACTTTTCTCCTGGGACCCACGGTCGTTTCAACTCATAAAAAGCTTCTAATTCAGAACTTGCACAACTCTAAGATTAATTAAGAACAAAAAATTGGGTTAAACTTTAAAAAAAATCATTATTAACCTTTGATCACATCTATCTGACGCACCTGAAATCATTTTGTTGTTCGTCTCCACAACGAGAGCGTACAAGCGACTAAATACAGGAATGGCTCCGACCTGTGATTGGATGATAAAAATAGTAAAAGTTAATAACTTATATCTTAACTCCTTGCACGTGAGTATAGTTAACCGCGTGTCTCGAAAAGGAACAATGAAATATCAATGTGAAAACGCCGATGAGTCAAACAAGAAATGGCTACTTACATAATGAAGAGAAGGCAGAGTCTAGCTTGTTCAGCGAGGTCGTTCAGCGATATTCCAGCGATGGAAAAGTCATCTGCTGACTAGCTCCGCTGACTAAATTCATTTAGTCAGTTCACGCGCACGAACAGAGACTGGAGCCATTCCTGTATTTCACCGCAGACAGGAATAGCTCCGACTCAATTTTAATAATTTTTTTCAATAATTTTTAAATAATTTTTTCAACAGTTTTTAAAAAAAAATTTAAAACTAAACTAGTGAGCAGCGCTGTGCGAACAGTAGTTTTAAAACAGATGAAGAGCCCGATGAATGGATTTGTCCTTAATGTGAACAATAACCTAGAAAATCAGTTTTCCACGAAAAAAAACTCCCTCGATTGTGGCTAAGCCATATTTATCCAGCAGAGCATACTGTAAATTAAAAACATCGCACTGAACTAAGCACTGTAGACTTCAACTTAAGAAGAACCTAATAAATCGCTCTTTCAGTTTTTATCTCAGTGTATGAATTATTTAGCCAGAACGAAAAAAAAAATTAACATACGCATGAGTTGGAGCCATTCCTGTCTGTGGTGAAATACACGAATGGCTCCAGTCTGGTCGTCTGCCTAAACTGACTAAATGAGTTTTGTCAGCGGATGACTTTTTCATCGCCGGAATATCGCTGAACGACCTCGCTGAACAAGCTAGACTCTGCCTTCTCTTCATTATGTAAGTAGCCATTTCTTGTTTGACTCATCGGCGTTTTCACATTGATATTTCATTGTTCCGCTTCGAGACACGCGGTTAACCATACTCACAAGCAAGGAGTTAAGATACAAGTTATTAACTTTTACTATTTTTATCATCCAATCACAGGTCGGAGCCATTCCTGTATTTAGTCGCTAGTCGAGAGCGTGCAGGACGCCATCTTGCATGAACGCGCACTTACGATCGTCGCTGGACGAATCTGCTCTGTGATCAGGTAATTGACGAGAATGCACCAGTCTTCCACATAATTCACACAACTGAAGCTATCGAGCTTTTTCTCGCTCATCTTTCGCGCGGAAAGACTCGTGAAATTAGAAATTTTCAAAGCAAGGTTCTCATGACATATATATAAATAAATGATAACCCGCTGACATATCGTAGTTCAAAATTAACATTGGTCCCAGGTACTCCACGTTATTTTGCTGAGATACGAGTGAAGTGAAGGATTGAAAATCCGAACAGGAAATTATTCAGTTTTAATAGCATTATAAAAAAAAGGTTATTGTTGATTTCTTCACTCAGAATCTAAGAACACAAGTATTCAACGAGAACGTCTGGCGCATAGCGCCACATGTTTTGATCCCCCAACTCTCATGAATAACCAATGAGGCTTTCACCCCCAACTGTAACACATGTTTAGGAGCCACAATGATTCGGGGCCAGTGATAAATTTTGTAAGGCTTTGTAACCACACGTGAAAGCAATGGCGTTCGAAAGGAATCGTTTAGGTCTAGAAAAACCGCTCGCAAATAGCTTCTTCCTTGTCCGTTTGACTAACTGCTGGGTCTGAAAATGGATTTTCAGAATTCCATTATTTTACGGAATAAAAGATCCCACAAAAACAAGAATTCAGCATTATTGAAGCTTCAAATCTCAAAGTTTAACCTTTGCTTTAGCGGAATGGACGTTCAAAAATTGGAAAGTCTTCTGTTTGGTGGCCATAATTTGACTGGGAGGAAGGCATTCAACCAAAATTACAGAGCCATGGGAAAAGAGTACTCGGTAAAGCGATGGTTCGGGACTCCATCTAGCATACTCTAGGGATGCTACAAATTCGACTCGACTCAACATTTTGATCGCATGTGAATCATTTTCCCTATAACTTGAGCAATTCTTAAAAGTTTTATTTTTCCCCCATGCACGAAGCCTTTAACGACTGACATTTTAAATCCCAGTTCGAGAACGTTGAGCGCATGCCTGGACGCCATGTTGTCCTCGATTTCTGACCGTGAGCGCGATTTCGCGATTTAAATCTATTTATAGGTTTCAGAGTCCAAAAAATGAGTTGATGTAATTCTTATCGAAAAACAATGGAAAAATCCAGGTGAAATTTAGATTCAGGATATAAGTTTCTTATCAGAGGGTTTAGAAAATTAAAAAGAAATTCAAGAAAAAATAGGGAAGTTGCCTTAAAATACTCTAATAAAAGCCTGGAAATTCAACATAAAGCAAGGATTGAGTTTTAATGTTTAATTTTGCTTTTCACAAAGCAGCTAATTTTCTCGTTGGTTTTTCGTGATCCTCGCTGATAAATTCGTCACCTTATTTCTAAAGATACAAAGCTAAGACCCGTAGAGGCGTTTCTGGCTGAATAATTTACGAGTTATCTTGGTGGTGTTACCACCTCTTCGAAAAAGAAAACTGGTTATTTGTTGTGGCTCCACTTACATACATTTTACAACGCGAACTTGTTTTGTCTGGTGGATCCCCTTATTCATGGTAATAACAAAATGCTATGTAACAAAACAGCGTTAACAAAAGAGAAACAGTTCCTTTTGCTAACTATACGTAACTGAAAAAAACAAATTAAACTAGCGCTATGTTGAACTCAATGATCCTGTAATTCCTAAATAATTAACGAATTTATCTTGGTGGTGTTTCCACCTCTTCAAAAAAGAAAACTGGTCGTTTATTGTAGCTCCACATACATACAATTAATACTGCGAACTTGTTTTGTCTGGTGGATTCCGTTATTCATGGTAATAACAAAACGATTTGTAACAAAAACAGCGTTAGCAAAAGAGAAACAGTTCTTTTTGCCAACTACACATAACAGAGAAAAACATAAATTAGACTGGCGCTATGGTGAGCTCAATGATCCTGTGATTCCTGAATAATTTACGAGGTAAACTTGGTGGTGATACTACCTCTTAGGGAAAGAAAACTGGTTATTTATTGTGGCTCCACTTACATGCATTTGACAACGCGACCTTGTTTTGTCTGATGGATCCCTTATTCGTGGTAATAACAAAACGCTTTGTAACAAAAAGCGTTAGCAAAAGAGAAATAGTTCTTTTTGCTAACTAAATGTAACAGAAAAAGACATAAATTAAACTGGAGCTATGGTGAGCTCAATGATCCTGTGATTCCAAGAGCAGAATTAAGCCGTCAGTCTCCACACAAATCCCCTCAAATTGATCCGCCATTTCTACCAATTGGTTCCCAACTCTGATAAGAGGCATGCTCTCCCCCAATTCCTAAGGCTGTGTTAAAGCTACGAATTTTTCATAGCGAATCCTTATCATTACTCGTTCCTATTTATTTTCTCATTGATCCTCTTCTACTGTACAGTGTTTTGTACCACAGTGTTACGCAAACGTCTGTTTTTCAAACGTCATATTTGCTGCCTGAAGCCCAAAGAGGTTACACAGTCCTCATTCGCAACGATGGGAATTACACAAATAACCATATTCAGGATCTTTGGGAGTTAATAGGAATTAGGAAAAGAAGTAAAAACTTGGTACGTGACAAAATAAAAGGTTTTTCCTCATCATAAATAAAAATAAAAACTCGTTAATTAGTCAATAAGAAAGATTCCATAGAAAAAAAAGAACAAAACTTCTTTTTTAATCGCATAACAAGACAGCTACAAGGTAGACAGGGCGGCTTAAGTGTCGTAAAAATCAAATTTGAACGAATGGTGATTGGTTTTGATTTTATATCCTGTTGCTTGGGGAAAAAAGGTCAAAAACATTCTTTTTAATATTTATATATGTTATTCTAATATATGCGAGACAATATAAAAGCAAATTTCACAGCAGATCTAAGAGCGGCAGAAGAGCTTACTTTACAAGAAGCTTTGTTTTTCAGTTGCAAAAGAAGACGCTTATCCACAATGAAGATTGCTCTGATTCTGATTGCTGCAGCTTGGATGGTTTGTGCCACAGTGGAAGCTCAGGGTAAAGGAAAAGCCAGTAAGTCAGTGTAATTCTTAGTTTATACACATCATGTTGGAGTGATTTTCAATTGGTTGTTCAAAGTAATTCTTTACTGCATCAATTTTTTTTTCATTACTCTCTTCAATTAGCCAAGAAAACTCGCACCACCTTAAACCAATCGAACCTCAGTTTTGTGCTTCTTTTCGCTTTAAAGGGGGCACTGCACGTATACTTTCAACTTAAGGGAGTTTTAGATCCACGTTTTTTTCTGAATACGTGTGACCGCAAACTTCTAAGAGTCACGTGACCAGACTCCTGCGGTGACGTTCGCCGTTTGCCGTCCACGTTTGAACTTTGGGCAAGGCAGTTTCAGTTAGTTGAACTCCCTCGACGTTTTTTCTCTTCTTGTTCGAAAGTTCTCATGTACTTCCAATAGATATATATGAAGTGAAGTCTTTTCTTTATAACCAATCCATTTGGGACGCTAGAAAACTAATCTTTCAGCCACGTTTTGTGTTTGAAATGAAGGACCCCCATCTTTTATGTAACTCAAGATGGCGACGCACATGATGATTCTTTTTTTCGGATGAAAGCCGACGTCGAGCTAAGAAGCTGAAAATCTCGAGACTTCTTGCTTCTAAGCACTTGCTTCACACTTTGAAGATGTTTTTCGTAACAATGTCTTTGAATATAGAGATTTTCATGGGTGCGACATAGCTATCCTTAGTCTAACTGAACAATTCAAGAAAGAATTAGATAATCACAAAGTTATTAGTCTGGTGTCTATGGACCTGTCAAAAGCATTTGACACCCTTCTCCATGATCTCCTTGTTAAAAGGCTTGAAGATTACGGTGGAGACTCAAAAGTTATCAATCTTGTAACGAATTATTTAAGCGACAGACAGCAACGTGTTAGATTGCCGGGACAACACTCTTCTATGAAAACTATAATCAAGGGTGTCCCCCCAGGGATCCATTTTGGGTCCCATTCTTTTTAATATTTTCATGAATGACGTTTCTTATGCTATGAATGAATGCACAGTATTCACGTATGTCGATGACACTCAATTGTTCAAGTCTGCGAAAAATATCGACCAACTTGCCATAAGTGCTGATCTGAAAAGGTTGATGAGTGGTTTAAATTCAACCAAATGAAAATAAATCATTAAAAATATCAAGCAATTACTTTTGGAAGGGTCGAGAGAAATCCTGTGTTGATCTGTGAAGGAACCGTTATCCCTATTCAAGATAAAATGGAACTCCCTGGCGTCACTATCGATAACAAGCTTAAGTTTGAGGGACAGATTCGTAAACTCTGTTGTAAAGTAAGTCAACAGGTTGCTGTTCTCAATCGTCTGAAGAAAATATTGTCTTTTGAACCAAGGATAGATACATATCGTGCTTTCATTGCACTGCATTTCAATTACTGCTCAGAGTCGTGGCATCACTGTGGTAGAAGAGGTTCCGGCAAACTTGAAAAAGTCAGTGAACGAGCCCTTCGCTTTGTGACCCGTGACAAGTCAACCACGTACGAGACGTTGCTAAAACAACTAAACTTTCTGTCTCCATTTAATCAAAGAATTGTTAAAATGGCCACCGGTGTCTACAAAGCTATCCATGGGTATTAAGTCCCTACAGGAATAAGAGCTATTGCACGAACGATCAACTAATTATAATCTTAGAGGAAAACACATCCTCGAGCTACCCAAAGTAAATACAATCACCTATGGTCTTAAATCGTGGCGTTATACTGCAGCTAAGATTTGGAACACTCTTCCGGATCAGTTTCGTGCCGCTGATAAAATCGCAACATTTAGGAACTTGATGTCTATGTTTGATTTCTGAAATTTTACATTTTAATCGTGATTTACTCTTAGTTTTAATAATTTTTTAGTTGTATAAATATATTTTTATAGAGGTTTTTATGAGAAATCTTCTCTTTCTATTAATATTTCTAGTTTATTTATGCATTTTTCGTGGCATGTCTGTAAAGCAGCTAATTAAAGGTTATTATTACATTATCATTAACCACAAACTGATGACCTCGATTTGACGATAGCGGTGAACACACCAAACGTGGAATTAAAACTCTCTATTAACAGTATTTCAAGCATCGAAAGGAAATCTTGAAATTTCACGTTACCTTGCCTCGGTAAAATTCACGCCTCTCGCATTAATTTTGGGCCTAATCATGTGTGTCACGCATAAACCATTTGCTTCCCTCTTCGAGAAGTTTGTATGTTTTTACTTTGAGATTTAAGTAACCCTGGTAAATGTCAACAGTTCAATTGGTTAGCCGTTTAATAAAGTGTTCCGTTCTTTTCAAGTGATTCCCTTCACGATGAGCATAAAAACCGGTATCTTCTCGTTAAAAATTATTCAACATTCTCGCTTTTTCTTCAGTCCATACCCAGCAAAACTTGTTTTGACTATTTGTAACAGTAATAAAGAGGTCATATGAAGTGTTTTTCAACCTTTTTTTTTTTGCTTTCAAGGTGATCCCGGAAGTAGTCACCAAGAACGTAAGTTTTTCTTACAGAGCAAAAACTCTTCCTTCCAAGATTAAATATCCTATTTTCTTAATTTTTTTAAATTTTACCTGCCTCAGTTGTAGTATAGTGCGAGGAAAAGAGTATTATATAACGTCATCTCCATCAGTTATAAAACAATTTCTACAGAAACAAAAGCACAGACTAAACTTTGTCTTTGCCCCAGATCGTGATGATATTTACAGGTCAGAGCGTCATGCTTTATTTCATAAGATTTGAACTCTTAACTCTTTTCTTCTAACAGACTGTGCTTGGTGCATTTAGGCAGCCCCTAACTAATTTCAGGGGGCGACTAATTGTTGAATAAGGAGCCAGCCATTTTTTTATTATTTGGCGGGGGATTACATGGTTTGTAGGCGGGGGGGGGGGGGGCGGGGGGGGATCATTCGTCTCCAATATAGTATAGAAAAATGACAGCCAATTAACTGCCAACGAGGGAAAGGTTCATGAGTATATTAAAGAGCGTTATAAAGGGATAAGGTAAGTTTTATCATAACATAACCAATAATAATCGTTCCCTTCGTTTATGTCTTTTCTTCCCTCAGCTTGTACGGCCGAAGAAGTTCAAAAATAGGCTGTGCGAATGGGGGAACGTGTTTCGCCTTGGAACTTGGTCCTAGGAAACTAGGTTGTATATGTGCTGATGGGTTTACAGGCCAAAGATGCTTGCATCGAATAATAGAGCGGGATCTTCAGGAGACACAACCTGGAAATTAACAGCCTTCCTTAGAGATTAAAAAAAATTCTTGAACAAATCCGCAGATTTAGCACTAGCGAGTTGAAAAGGAATGTGAAATTGTGAAAAATTTGGGCCAAAACTGAAATAAATCTGATAGCATGGAAACTTATTTGTTTTAATGAGTCAAATTTGAGTCAGGTAATAAATTTCCAAGGAAGGGTCAGGTAATTCCCTTATAACCTCGCCTAAATCTCCACCCAGATCTCAGCCCCAATGACGATGGAGGACGCCAGAGATTTTTTTTTTTGCATCTTTATATTTCAGATAAGACTCCATGTTTTCTCTTTTTCCCTAAACACTTTCACATGATACTGATTGGTTAAACAAATATCTCAATGATTGACGAGTTTGTTTGTCAGAATTGATTATACAAAGAATATTTTTTTATTTTGTCATTTTTCTTTTTCTCCTTCTTCCTTTGCACTTTCCTCATGTAAGCCGGAAAGTCCTTTGCACTTCGGTCACATGAAGCTTTCTGTGTTCGCGTAGGATTTACCTTATGTACTGGGGAATCAAGTGTCTTCGAGTCTGACAATTCCACTTTTTCTTCAGTCTGACCTAAAAAGTTTTTTATTTCCGCAGGAAATTCTTGATTTGTATCGAAATCATTAGCCACTAATGGGTTTTGTAGTATTACAGTACTTTGCAAATTGTCATTATCATCGAGTACCACTCTAGAAGTCTCAACACCAAAAGGTTTTGAACACTTTCGTTCGATGATTCACGATAAGAGTTCGACTTTGGATCGGAAATGTTATCGTTTTTTGGTTCTGAAGAAAACAGTCGATCCTGACGCACGATCTTCGGAATTGCATTTTGGCTGCTTATCATGGCATCTTCTATCTCAAGACTGAGAATGGAAAGTTTCTCAATATGTTCATCCATTGCATTTACCGACCTCAAATTAATTATATTTTCATCTTCATCACCGCTAAATCTCACATTGGTTCTTTCGCTGATGTCAGAAATTTCTTTATTCGACTCGCAGCCATCTATGTTATCTCTACGAATAATAGAGGGAGTTTTTCCCGTGCTTCTGGTTTCGCTTATCACAACTTGAAGAGATTCTGATACAATTGTTAAAGACTCGTCTGCTTCAGCCTCCGCCTGCGTTGTCCCAACACATGGATTTTCAGCGCTTGCCCAGAAATCTTGTCTTTTGTCGATGCCCCCAAAGCTAAATCGTCTCACGGCGTTTATTGCTAGAGGGCTAATGGGTCTTTTCTTGTCATCAGATGGGGTTTCTTTCTAGTCGCAGCGCAACTCGGCCGAGGACTGGGAGCGACTAATGGGAGGTGGTCTTGTGAAAGAGGAGGGACGGAAAGATCCCGGTCTGCGACCACCGAGGTCCACACTAAGAAGCTGCTGAAGCTGTTGTAGAGGAACACAAAATTCTCAGGTTGAAAATACTATTCAGCTTGAATGATTTCCTCACCAAGACAGAGGGTCTGTTTTCCGAATCCAATCCCATATTTACACTATTTTCCCTCGTTCAAGTTACGACGCTATTTGGTTGTTAATTTAGTAAATTAAAAGCATATTTATTACTACGGCTAACGAGGGCACAGAAAACAAGGAGGCTGTCTGTAATTGGGGTCTGGTCAGCGGTGTTTCAGGCAACTGAGCGCAAGATTTTCCCTCCCGGCCATTTTCAACCGAGTCGGCGATTCTAATCAACAGGTTTGGAATTGCACTTTCTCCGTGGTTAAGTTTAATTGTACGTATTTCTTTCTTGAGCGTTGCTATCTCTTCCTGAAGTTTTGAATCCGCACTGAGATCATTGACGGAATAAGATGAATCAAGCGAATCGCAGTTTACTTCCATTACGTTTCGTGAAGGACATTGTAGAGCAGATATCCGAAATTGCTCCTCTGCATTCTTTTTGAGCTTCAAAATCTACAACAGGAACAAAAACGTTTTATATAAGTGTTGAGAAATTTTCTTAACCTTTTTCAGTCGTAGACTTCTGCGGGCAAGGAACGTCCTAAGTACATTTTAAAGGGTCCACCCCAAAACTCAATAGACAAACTGGTTTCTGTTTTCGTTTTCTCCGGGGGGAGAAAGACCACCCCCCAGTTTTTTTTTGGTTTCACCGAGGAAATTTCTTAAAATAGGTAAAATGTGTAAAGTTCTCATTGCATTGGTATTTAGCCGATTACTCTGAGGGTTCGTAAACGTATTGTTACATCCTAAATGGATGCACGACGCAAGTATCAGTCAATTAGATTGACGGCTTGCTAATCACCAGAGGCAAATAAATGACTGTTTAGACTTTTCGATTCATCCAAATATACATAGCTTTGAGGTCAAATATATCCCCTTGTCAGACAGCTACAACACTAATTTTAATTCCCCTTTCTAATCCATTATTTCATCTCTAAAAAGCATCAAAAATCCTTTGGGCACTGCCGTATTTTTGTCTTGGATGCTTCTTAAAATCTGTGACAGTGACAAGCTTCTCTTAGCTACACTTTCACGTAATTCTGGCTCTCGGCGGCCACTTGAGCAAATGAACCTACATTTTATAGCTCGTTATACAAGATTGATCAAGGAAGCTAAAATATGAGTAACTTTCGAGTTTTTTGTGGAAATGGAATATTTCACGTTAAGAGAAATTCGTGTAGGTGAAATGTTGATGGGAAAATCGTTAAGTTTTTTCTTCTGTCTTACCACAACTCAAGTTCCACCCTCGTAGCATGTAGCCAAAGCCTTTTCAGTGCTCTAATGCTGATGAATCCACCCCCTGAAACCTAAAGAAGGGGAAACTTGGTGAAGAGGGCCTTGTTTGATAAAATTGCATACTGGCAGCTTACTCTCTGATATAGTCACAGTTAAATTATACATGAGAAATTAAACTTAAACCTCTTGTAAGCAACTAATGATAACTTCGGGAAGTCTTTCCCTAAGTAAAAATCCTTTCACTGAGGTTTAAGAATGACTGGGGCTGGTGATGACTAATCTGTGACTGATCAAAACCAAAAGCATTTCCCAACCCCCCCCCCCCCCTCCCCTCAATTAGAAAAAAACCCACGACCCCTATTTTCTCCTTAGACCGACAGTCGTTCTAACTCAGAACTTAAGCAACTCTAGGATTAATTCAGCGCAAATACTTGGGTTAAACTTTAAAGCAAAATCACTGGACACTGTTAACCTTTGCTCAAATCTATCTGACGAACCTGAAAAATTTCGTTGTTCTTCTCCACAACGAGAGCGTGCAGGACGCCATCTTGTGTGAACGCGCACTTATGATCTTCGTTGGACAAATCTGCTCCACATACCGCCCTGTGATCAGCTAATTGACGAGAATACACCAGTCTTCCACATAATTCACACAACTGAAAGTTATCGATTTTTCTTTCTAGCTCATCTTTCGCGCGTGAAATTAAAATTTTCGAAGCTAGGTTCACATAAGGTGAATATGAATAAATGATAAGCCGCTGACATCGTAGTTCAGAATCAACATTGGTCCCAGTGCTCAACGTTATTTTGTTGAGATATGTGAACTTGCAGCCGATCTAGGTAGAGAAGGATTGACAACCGAACGGGTATTTTTTTTTTTTTGAATGATAAAAAAAAAGGTTATCCAATTGATTTCTTCGCTCAGAATCGAAGCACACAAGTAATTCAAGGAGAAAAAGCCTTTTTTTTTTTAAAAAGTGTGTAAGTTTCTTTCTTAATCAGAGGGTTTAGAAATGCAGGGAAAAAATCAAGAAAAAAAAGAGAATTTGCCCCTGTATGTATTCTCCATAAAAGCCCTAGAAATTCAATCATATAAACAAAGAATGTATTCCAAAGTTTAATTTAGCGTGTCACAAAGCACCTAAGTTCTCATTAGTCTTTTTCCGGCGATCCTGCGGACAATTTGTAAAGCGGAAAAGCTAATAAATCCGAAGAGGCGTTTCTAGCTGAATAATATTTTACGGAGTAATTCTTGGTGGTGTTGTTACCACCACCCCTTTGGGGAAAGAAAACTGGTTATTTATTGTGGCCACACTTACATACATTTTACAACGCGAACTTGGTTTTGTTTGGTGGATCCGCTCCTTATTCATGATCATCTCGCAAAACGCTTTTGTAACAAACCATGCGTTATGCTACTTTTCATTTCCTCTTATTTGTGTGTGGGGTCTTTTGGGTTGGCGTTGTCAAGCTATTACGTAACAGAAATAAACCTAAATTAAACTGGGCGCTATAGTGAACTCAATGAACCTGTGGATTCCTAGGAGAGCAGAATTAAGCCCGTTCAGTCTCCACACAACCTCCCTATCCCAAATGGATCGGCCATTTTAATACAATTGGTCCACAGAGGCATGGCTTCTCCCTGATTCCTAAATGCCGTGTAAAAACACACGAATCCTTATCATTAGTATGTTCCTTATTCATCGTCGCTCCCTCTACTGTACAGTGGTTTTTTGTACACATGGGTGTTTATGCTTAAACGTCTGTTTTTAATAAACGTCTGATTTGCTGCCTGGGGCTAAGAGCTCACACATTCCTCATTCGTACAACAATGGGAATTACACTAATATTCCTTATAAAAAGGGGATATTTAGGATTTAATGTGAAACCTAGGAAAAAAGTGAAAAACGTTACGAGACAATAAAAAGTTTCTTCATTCATAAATAAAAACCTGTAAAATACCAATCAATAGGAAAGATTCAATAGAAAAAAAAAGAAGAAAACATCATTTGAAATCACATAACAAGACAGCTACAAGCTAGAAAGGGCGGCTGAAGTGTCGTAAAAATCAAGATTGAACGAGTGGTGATTGGTGTTGATTTTATAACCTGTTGCTTGGGAACAAAAGGATGGGAACATTTTTTAAATATTTAGATTTGTGAGTCTAATATATACTAGACGATATTCAAGCAAACCTCACGGCAGATCTGACCGAGGCAGAAGAGTTTACTCTACAAGAAGCTTTATTTTTCAGTTGCAAAAGAAGACGCTTATCCACAATGAAGATTGCTCTGATTCTGATTGGTGCTGCTTGGGTGGTTTGTGCGACGGTGGAAGCTGGTAAAGGAAAAGCCCGTAAGTCAGTGTGATTCTTAGTTTATACGCATCATGTTCGAGTAATTTTCAATTGGTTTTCAAAAGAAATCCTTTACTCCATCAATTTTTTTCTTCATTACTCTCCTCAATTAGTCTAGGAAAGTCGCGTCACCTTAAACCAATCAAACTTAAGTTTTGTGCTTCTTTGCGCTTTGTGGGGGGCGCGGCACGTGTGATTTCAACATCAGGGACTTTTAGAGCCACGTTTGTCTCTGAATACGTGTGACCGAAAACTTCTAAGAGTCACGTGACCAGACTCCAGTGGTCCCGTTCGCTATTTGCCGTCCACGTTTGAACTTTGGACAAGGCAGTTTCAGGTTGTGGAACTCCCTCGACGCTTTTTCCTTCTTGTTCAAAAGTTCTCACGTACGTCCTATAAATATATGTGAAGTGAAGTATTTTCTTTACAATCAATCCGTTTGGGACGTAAGAAAACTAATCTTTTATCCACATTTTGTGTTTGAAACCAAGGACTTCCATCCTTTGTGTGATTCAAGTTGGCGGCGCACATGTTGATTGTTTTTTTTAAAGTGAAAGCGGACGTCGGTCTAAAAAGCTAAAAATCTCGAGACTTCTAGCTTCTAACCACAATGGTAGCGGTGAATACACCAAACGTGGATCTAAAACTCTCTATTACCAGCATTTCAAGCAAGTAAAATTTACGCCTCCCGCATTAATTTTGGGCCTAAAGCGGATAAACCCTTTTGCTACCCTCTTGGAGCAGTTTGTATGTGTTTTTCTTTGAGATTTAAGTAATCCTGGTAAATGTCAACAGTTCAATCAGTTAGCCGTTTAATAAAGTGTTCGGTTCATTTCAAGTGACTCTCCTCACGATGAGTACAAAATCTGGTATCATCTCCTTAAAAATCATTCAGCATTCTCGCTTTTTCTTCAGTCCTTACCCAGCAAAAATTGTTTTGACTATTTGTAACAGTATTAATTAAAGAAGTTATGTAAAATATTTATAACGTCTTTTTTTTTTTGCTTTCAAGGTGATAACGGAGGAACTCACAAGCTACGTAAGTTTTCCTTGCAAACCATAATATCTTCCCTCCAAATTTAAATTTTCCGTTTTCTTGATATTTTTTATTCTACCTCAGTTACAATATAGCGCGAAGAAAAAAGTATTATGTAACGACATCTCTATCAGTCATAAAAACAATTTATACAGAAACAAAAACACAGACTAAACTTTGTCTTTGCCCCAGATCGTGATGATATTTAACAGGTAGTATTCGGACTATCAATGCGCTTTCATTTAACAGATTGTGCTTGGTGCATTTAAGCAGTGTGTACCTGATCTCAGGGGCAACTAATTGATGAATAGTGAGCCAGCCATTTTTTATCACGTGACGGGGGGGGGAAATCATATGATTTGCAGGAGAGAGGGGAGGACGAAGGGGAACGAAGGGGAAATCGGTCATCTCCAATATAGTATAGAAAAATGACTGCCAATTAACTGCCCATGAGGGGAGAGAATCATGAGTATATTACAGAACGTTATAAAGGGATAAGGCAAACTTTATTATAACACAAGTAATAATGATCGTTTCCTTCGTTTATGTCTTTTTCCTTCCTTCAGCCTGTACAGCCGAAGAAGATCAAGAAATGGAATGTCGGAATGGGGGAACGTGTTTCGCCCTAGAAACTGATCAGGGCAGGGTCAGAGCTTGTCATTGTACTTCTGAGTTTGAAGGCGTTAAATGCCAGTATCAAAAAATTGATCCGGATCTCCTGCACCCAAAATCTGGAGATTAACAACCTTCCTTGGAGATAAAAAAAAGAGATTCTTGGACAACTACGCAGATTTAGCACTTGCGAGTTGAAAAAGAATGTGAAATTGTAAAAAATTTGGGCCAAAACTGAAATAAATCTGATAGCATAGAAACTCATTTGTTCTGATGAGTCAAATATGAGTCAGGTAATATATGTCCAAGGACGGGTCAGGTAATTCCTTTAAAACTCCTTTTTGGCAAACTCGGCCCAGTCTCCACCCCAATCTCAGCCCCAGTGATGATGGATGACAGCAGAAATTTTTTTTGCGTCTTTATATCTCAGATAAGACTCCATGTTTTCTCCTTTTCACTTGACGCTTCCACAAGATACCGATTGGTTGAGCAAACACTTCGATGATTAACAAGTTTGTTTGTCAGAATTGATTATACAAAGAATATTTTTTCTATTTTGTCATTTTTCTTTTTCTCCTTCTTTCTTTGCACTTTCCTCATGTAAGCCGGAAAGTCCTTTGCACTTCGGTCGTATGAAGCTTTCTGTGTTCGTGTAGGATTTGGCTCATGTACTGGGGAATCAAGTGTCCCTGAGTCTGACAGTTCCACTTTTTATTCAGTCTATCGAAATCATTGGCCACTTATGGGTTTTGTAGTATTACTTTGCCATTTTGCCAATTGTCATTTTCATCGAGTACCACTCTAGAAGTCTCTACACCAAAACGGTTTTGAACACCTTCGTCCGATGATTCACAATGAGAATTCGACTTTGGAAACACTTTGGTCTTTTCGTTCTGACGAAAACAGCCGATCCTAACACATGACCTTCGGAGTTGCATTTCGGCTGCTTATCATGGCATCTTCTTTCTCGTGATTAAAAATGGAAGGTTTCTCAATATGTTCATCCATTTTATTTACCGACCTCAAATGATTTATATCTTTATCTTCATCAGTGCTAAATCCCACATTGGTTCTTTCGCTGATGGCAGAAATTTCTTTCTCCGTTAACAGTTAACTATACATGACAAATGTAACTTAAACCTCTTGTAAGCAACCAATGATAACTTCGGGAAGTCTGTCCCTAGGTAAATATCCTTTCACTGAGGTTTAAGAATGACTGGGGCGAGTGATGAATGATCAGGACCAAAAGTATTTCCGTTAGGAGGGAATACCGGTCAGAACACCCTCCTCAATTAGAAAAAACCCACGACCCCCATTTTCTCCTTGGACCCGTGGTCGTTCCAATTCAGAACTAACATAACTCTAGGATTGCAAACACCTAGGTTAAACTTTAAAGCAAAATCACTTTTAACCTTTGCTCAAATCTATCTGACGAACCTGAAAACATTTTGTTGTTCGTCTCCACAACAAGAGCGTGCAGGACGCCATCTTGTATGAACGCGCACTTATGATCGTCGCTGGACGAATCTGCTTCACATACCGCCCTGTGATCAGCTGATTGACGAGAATACACCAGTCTTCCACATAAATCACATAACTGAAAGCTATCGAACTTTTTCTTGCTCCTCTTTCGCGAGGAAAAACACGTGAAATTAAAAATTTTCAAAGCTAGGTTCACATAAGGTGAATATGAATAAATGATAACCCACTGACATATCGTAGTTCAGAATAAATATTGGTCCCAGTGCTCCAAGTTATTTTGTTGAGATACGTGAACTTGCAGCCGATCTAGGTAGAGAAGGATTGACAACCCGAACAGGTTATTTTTTTTAAAATCATATAAAAAAAATTATCTTTGATCTTTCGACTCAGAATTGAAGCACACAAATATTCAAGGAGAACGTCCGGCGCATAGCGCCACGTGTGTTGATCCCTCAACTCTCAAGAATAACCAAGAAAGAATTTCTTCTGTCAATATTAAAACAATCTCAAGCAGATAAGAGGTGAGAATGAAGAAAAATTTCAATAAAGGAATTTTAGTTGATCCCAAATTCCCCGAACTACCTTCTTAAGAATTGTATGGCCGACAGTAAGGAAAACTTCAAATGAAATCTTGGGAGTGAAAGAATTTTTAAGAAACAAATTAAAAATACAAAGAGAATGCTGAGTTTATTCCTGGTGACATGGTACACCCAGGGAATTTCCTTTTTTTGCGCAATGATAATTTGTAAAGTTATTGTCACGGACAGAGATATACTGGGAAGGTTTCTTTTTGGGGTTAAAATAATCTTATTCCTACTACTGATTTATTTCGGCTGGAAGTTACCAAAACAGATGTTTGTTCTTGCGTTTCTATTTTTGTTTAGGACAGCATTACTTCATGGTTTAAGCACGGCTACCGTCATATCGCTTTTGATAGAAATACAACATTTTTTCCGAGGTAAAAGTGCGGTAAAAACGGTATTTTCTCCTCGGTGGTAAAGGACATGTTATTCTTTCTACTTGAAGCACATAAATGAAGACACCTAAATATTATTCCCCCGTATTTTGAGGGGTCATTAGCGAAAGAGCATTATTTTACAGAAGTACAGACCCAGCGGTACGTGGTAAAGACCGTTCAAACCGCAGTTTTCCATGCTTTCCTGATTCAATATTCAGGCATGATTCTTGTATGTTTTGCAGACTTTCAGATTCAGTGTTGAAGAGAATGTGGTCCTTATTCTGCCTTTGTTTACTTGAATACGAGTTGATTTTCCCTGCTTTGACATTTTAGCACATCTTTCACGATAATTTCCCTTGCTCTCTCTGATTCGCGTTGATTCGAGTAGAGTTTACTTCAGTTAGCCTGACAAGTGAACCCTTGCGTCAATTTGCTAAAATAAAGTACTTCTGATTTGAAGCAGGAAGAGCTGACTTTACCTCTTTACAACTCTGAACCATTCTTGACTACCTAAAGACACTTGCTGAGCAGTTTTTCTTTCCCCACACTTAGTCAGGGCCTGTGGTATTTATTTATTTGTGCACGAGAGCAAAGTGCCCGTCACGTGGTTTCTGGTTCTACAAGGAAGAGAGAGGACCTTGGGAACGGGGTTAAGTATTTTTTCACGGTTACTCCTACCAATGCAATCACCAATATTGCCTTTACCTAGATGACCTCCCGTCATCGTAAAAAGCTTCACCGGTAGCCAACAGTTATGCTCGACAAAGCTAACTGTTACCGTAAATTTTGCGTCAATTGCGAGTACCATTGACTTGATTTTGCCAATATAATTTCGTTTTGCCACAACAACACCATGATTAGGTAAGTCTTCTCTTTATTTTGTAATAGTTGTCATCAACGTTGCATTTCGTAGCAAGGCTATATAGGCAATTGTTAACCACTACAGTAATAAACGAAGAAAAGTTGAGTGAAGTACGTGTAACTGAACACTTCGAAGTAAATTTGAGTTTTTGTTACTCTCACACAAAACGAGTTAATAATGGTACTTGAACTGAGCGGAGTGCAATTTGGGCTGAAATCATACGCGTGATTTGAAATTACAAGTATGATTTCAGACCAAAATTGCACGACACGAGGTTCAATTACCACTTTACTAAATCCATTCTGAAATCACCCAAATACAGGACTTGGTCAGTTCAAATATTTTATTGATGCAGTACTGAGCTGGCTCGAAATTAAATTCATCCAGTTTTGGGGGGGAAAAAGTAAGAGTTTTGGAAACAAAGTTGCAAAATTTGCCACATGATACTCTTTGTCTTTCATTTTCCTGCAATTTGATCGGTTACTTGAAAGATTCTTTTTGAAAGATTTCATTACTTTCAACTCCCGTTTATTGTTACCAACAACCGAAGTTGTACTGACAGATATAACATAATGACAAAGTCCAGTATTTATCTGTGGATTTACGATTATAGCAATTTGAGGTTTCTTCTTTTTAGTGGTGATCTCTGTAAGAGCGGTCCAAGGCGTTTCGCATCGGAAAAAAAGTTTTGCCTTAAAGACTTTGCCTATCAAACTATCTTTGGTAGCAAGTAAATAAAACTACACTGGTTTCTGGAAATACGTCAAAAGAAATTCTGAGAGCTCTCAGTAATCAAAGCTGCAAAAGGCCCTTTTTTGACCTCCTGCAACATCGAAAAATTTCAAAAGTTTACAAGTTCACTCCCCGTAACACACCGCATGCAGCAAGAAATTGTTTATATTCCTAAATCGTGTGATATATATAAGGGGCTTGGAAAGAGGTTCGTCATAATCTATTTAAAAACACCCGTTAGACAGCTTTCTGAAGTACTCTTTCTTTCTTGGGTGATATTTCTGAAGTCCAGACCAGACAATTGAAAACTCCGGTTGATTTCTTCTAATAAGATGTTCGAAAGCATAGTAATGTAGAAAACATCTTGCACATCTCGCACTTATTAATTTCCTTCCCCGTCGTGACTTCAAACTTTGGCGATTTTGCTAGTATGACCACAAAACTATGCAAATTGGTCTGTTGAGCAAACTCCGACCGTTTATATTGGTAGCTTCATAAATCGTAGATTTTAACCATTTCAAAAAGAAAAGGTAGTAGGGCAGAGCTTTTAGAACACACCGATTGATTTTTTAAACATTTTAAACGGCTAAATTTTGGCAAAATGTGAACAAAATGTGACGAATATCATACTAATTATAATTCGTCGTTGATCTAAGTCGCTCGTAAATCACGTGAGATAGAGCGTGGGAACCTGAGCAACCAGTTCGAGCGTTGACCTTCGAGTGGTCAGTTGTGTGATCGAACGGCGCACAAAATTTTTTCATAGAATGAGCGGAAACGAGGATAAAGACGCTGAACGAGAGTTTTTTCATGACCAGTTTGAAAGTGGTTTGTCATACAGTGCAATTAACACAGCCAGGAGTGCTCTGTCCATTATTATCTGACTTCCTGATAGTGGTTCATTTGGAAATCACCCCCTGGTTATCCGATTCTTGTAAGGTGTCTTTGAAACAAGATCATCATTGCCAAGATACAGAAACACATGGGATATTTCTATTGTTCTAGACTACTTGCAAACTTTATCCCCACCTGAGCAGTTAAACCTCAGGGACATAACACTCAAGACTGTCATGTTAGTTACCCTGTTCTCTGGCCAGCGATGTCAAACTGTTCATGCCCTTACTGTTAGTAGCACGAGGAGCTCTGATGATTCTATTCGTTTTGAAATAACTTAACTCTTGAAAACCTCCAAACCTGGGAAGCAGCAGGGACAGTTAGATTTGAGGGTTTACCCAGTCGATGAGCGCTTATGTGTTATAACCTAACTTCAGGAGTATGTTAAGAAAACAGAATCAGTGAGAGCTGGACATGATGCCTTGTGGTTGAGTTATTGTAAACCTTTTAAACTTGTAAGTCGAGACGCCATAAGTCGGTGGGTAAAGAATGTCTTAAAAAAAAGCTGGTATTAACACAAAAATTTTTGGTGCTCATGGTACCCGAGTTACTTCCACCTCGGCTGCAGAATCAGGTAACACACCCATAAATACCATGACGGATGCAGCAGGGTGGTCTAGTGAAAGCACTTTTCGAAAGTTTTATGACAAACCCATTCAGAAAGTTGTTAACTTTGGTGATAAAATTCTTTCACCGCATAGATGTTAGATGTCAGGAGCTAAGAAGACACACCCACCCTACTGCAGTTACCAAAAGTGGACCTAATACACACCCTCCCACCATTAGTATGCTTTGGGAATGTGTCCACTAACAGGATTTAAAGACTGATTGCCCAGGTTCCCGCGTTCTATCTCACCTGACTTCCTAGCTCCTGAGCAATGACTCATAGCCGGAATTGCAATCAAACTTCAACCTACAGGTAAGTCTCGTTTAACTCTTAATTAGAATTCGGTCAACGTGCTATTGAGAAAAAAATCGTTTCTGTTCTTTTATGTTTGGCTTAATAGAGCTTAAACTCTTCAAACCTGTATGAACATTTCACAACCAAACTACAGGATTTTATTTAGTGTAACCGGTGGTATCACTATTACGACAACGAGCACTCCCTCCTTTTCGCCGAAGTTCGCGGGGCAGGTCGCAAAAAACCAATGAAGAACTGGAACATTTTTGTTAGTGCCTCACTCCAAGAGCTCTGGGTGGCGTGCTAACACCTTTTTTCTATTTGTAGCCCTGATTTTTTTTTTGGACTTGCGCGACGGACTTCGCCCAAAAAGAGGGATTGCATATAATCTATAACAGCACATACTGATATTCACCGTGACCAGTGACTCAGTCACGTATTTCAGTGGTGTACTTCTCTTATTTAAATATGGCAGCGACAACGTGATTTTTGCTCGGAATTCTAGCCTAGTTCTTCAAAGCTATCAGCTGTGTTTGCGCTTGATGGGCGCAGGGAAATACTGGACTTCAGATCAGCGAGAGGAAATGTCTAAGATCCAGTGAAAGCTTTCAATACGTATAATGACAGCATCGCTGACGCTGTAGAAAAGCCCAAGATTAAAAATTTGGAATCCCAAGTAGATTGATGGGAAAAATGCCCCTTTCCTGAAAAATCTGAGTGTTCAAGCTGGAGCAGGAGAAGCTGGTGTGGTTTCAATGCGTGCATTACCGACGCTGTACAAAAACTCTGCTCTGATTTTCAAATGGCTGATGTATGTGTTTAAGTGCGTTGGCTGAGAATCTATTAGCATAAATACTCAGGATTTTAAAAGGTATCGAAGGCTGTCAGTCGAAACCTGTCTTAAACTTCTGCTCATGATCTACGACCGCTTGGAATAATGGTTTACCAGCTCTTGGCGCCATGACATCGCACAGCAGCTGGCGAGCTTCTCCTGCTCCAGCCTGAACAGAATGAGACTCCTGTTCCTATTCGTATGTCCGGCCAAGCCTTTATGGTGGCTGCTCCACGTGTAGCCGCAAGCTATGACTTATAAATACAGGCTTTTAGTTTTAACTTGTAATACTCCCTGAAGAAGTCTACGACAATTAGACGAAACGCGTCGGAGAATGAAGAAGCTTTACAACTATTGATCATAGAGTGCTGCTCACTAGTTCAGTTTTAAAAAAATAATTTTATAATGTTTTTTTAAAAAATTATTTTAAAAAATTTCAAAATAATTGTTTAAAAAAATTATTTAAAAAAATAATTTACCAAATTGAAAAATTATACAAACAATAAATATAAAATTAAAAAAAAATTTAAAAACATCTAAAAAATAATTAAAACAAAATTTAAAAAAATTGATTAAAAAATAATTGTAAAAAATTTTTTAAAAAAAATTTGAAAAAATCAATTAAAAAAGTTATTAAAAACTAATAAAACAAAAATTTTAAAAATTATCTATAAAACAAAAACAAATTTAAAAAATTGATTAAAAAATTGTCCAATGAGACTTTTACCCCCAACTGAAAAGAATAAAACAAGAAAACTTCTTTTGAAATCGCCAAGCCAGACAGCTACAAGCTGGACAGGGCGGCGCAGATTTTTTTTTTAAAAAACAAGATTAAACGAACGGTGACTGGTTTTGATTTTATATCCTGCTGCTTGGGAATAAAAGGTTTATGAACTTTCTTTTTAATATTTATATTTTTTAGTCTAACATATACTGAACGATATACAAGCAAATTTCACAGCAGATCTGAGAGTGAGAGAAGAGTTTACTCTATAAGAAGCTTAATTTTTGAGGTGCAAAAGAAGACACTTATCCACAATGAAGATTGCTATGATTCTGATTGGTGCTGCTTGGATGGTTTGTGCGACAGTGGAAGCTGGTAAAGGAAAAGCCCGTAAGTCAGCGTAATTCTTAGTTTATACACATTATGTTGGAGTGATTTTCAATAGGTTGTCCAAAACAATCCTTTACTGCATCAATTTTTTTTCTTCATTACTCTCTTTAACTAGCCTAGAAAACTCGCACCACCTTAAACCAATCGAACCTTTTGTGCTTCTTTGCGCTTTGAGGAGGGCACGGCATGTGTACTTTCAACATTAGGGAGTTTTAGATCTACGTTTGTTTCTGAATACGTGAGACTAGACTCCAGCGGTCACGTTCGCCGTTTGTCGTCTACGTTGGAACTTTAGGCAGGGCAGTTTCAGGTAGTTGAACTCCCTCGACGGTTATTTTTCTTCCTGATCAAAAGTTCTCATGTAAATATATGTGAAGTGAAGTCTTTCTTTAGAACCAATCCGTTTGGGACGCTAGAAAACTAATCTTTTCTAGCCACATTTTGTGTTAGGAACGAAGGACCCCCATCCTTCGTGTAATTCAAGATGGCGGCGCACATGAGGATTTTTTTTTTCAGGCGAAAGCTGACGTCGAGCTAAAAAGCTGAAAGTCTCGAGACTTCTAACTTCAAACCACAAACTGCTGACCGCCGTTTGTTGATAGTAGTGAACACACCAAACGTGGATCTAAAACTCTCTTTTCCAAGTATTTAAAGTATCGAAAGGGGAATCTTGAAATCTCACATTACCTTGCCTCTGTAAAACTCGCGCCTCTCGCATTAATTTCGGGCCTAATCACGTGTCACGCATGAACCCTTTGCTACCCTCTTCGAGCAGTTTGTATGTTTTTACTTTACGTTTAATAAAGTGTTCCGTTCTTTTCAAGTGATTCCCTTCCCAATGAATACAATTAAAAAACTGGTATCATCTCGTTTAAAATCATTTAACATTTCTTTCAGTCCTTACACAACAAAACTTGCTTTGATTATTTGTAACGGTAATAAAGAGGTCATATAAAACTTTTACATCGTTTTCTTTTTTTGCTTTCTAGGTGATCGCGAACAACTTTGCTCGCGAGGTAGGTTTTTCCTTGCAGACCAAAATATCTCCGCTCCAAGATTAAATTTCTATTTTCTTGATTTTTTTTAAATTTTACCTCAGTTATAGCATAGTGTAAGCAAAAGAGTATCGTATAACTTCATCTCCATCAGTTACAAAACACAACTTATACAGAACAAAAAACACAGACTAAACTTTGTTTTTGCCCCAGATCGTGATGATATTTACAGGTCAGAGCGTCATGCTTTATGTCGTAAGATTCGAACTCTTGATGTTTTTTCTTCTAACAGACTATGTTTGGTGCATTTAGGCAGCCTGTACCTTACCTCGGGGGCAACTAATTGTTGAATAGGGAGCCAGCCTTTTTTTATCATCTAGCGTGGGATTACATGGTTTTCAAGGGGGGGAAGGGGGGGAAGGGGGGAGGGGGAAGGGGGATCAGTCGTCTCCAATGTGGTATAGAAAAGTGACTGCCAATTAACCGCCAATGGGTGGAGGGGATCATGAGTATATTACAAAGCGTTATAAAGGGATAAGGTATATTTTTTTAATGACATAACCAATAATGACCGTTCCCTTCGTTTATGTCTTTTTTCTTCCTTCAGTTTGTACGCAAACAGAAGCTGTAATAGCAAGCTGTTCGACGCTTGAAGTGTGTTTCCTTGAGGTATATGATGACGGCTTGGAGTTACATTGTTGTTATATCCGGGTATCCACGCATATTGCAGGCTTGGCTGCTAAGCCTAAGGACGTTTTGGATACGTTGGATCTGACTAATTTCGGTGTAAAAAACGCTTCTTGTATATTGGAGTCTGTTCCGTTACAATTAAAGACTTTGCGACACTACAAATTGGCGACGAGGATAAAAGACAATCGGATAACAGGCCAAGATGAGTTTTGAAAGGTTTTCGTTGTCACCAGTTAATTTAGAGGCGACAAACTTGGCGGATGAGTGGAAGTTTTGGCTTGATGCTTTCGACAACTACCGAATTGCTACGAAATTAGATAAGGAAAGCGACGACGTTCAAAAAGCTACTCTTCTACATCTTGCGGGGACGGGAGTCCAGCGTTTGCTCTCAGGTTTGCCGGGAGAGAACAAGAAATTTGAGGAAGTTAAACAAGCGTTGAGTGCACATTTTCAGCCGAAGAGAAACAAGTGGGCAGAGAGGCACAAGTTTCGAAAACGTGCTCAACTTCAACATGAATCACTTGATACCTTCATTGCAGAGTTACGTATGCTGAGTCTAACATGCGACTTCGGGGAAGCAAATGATGATAATATTCTTGGTCAAGTTATAGAGAAGTGTTCTGACGGATATCTACGAGAAAAGCTACTACAACAAGGAGAGACTCTTACACTGGAAAAAGCCCAGACGCTCGGGAGAGCAATTGAATCTGCAAAGAAGGATACACAGCTACTTGGGGGTCACGGGGCCCAAAACGTTCCTGGAAAATCTGATGTTAATGCGGTAAGATTTTCAGTAAATAAAGCGAAAGAAAAAGCCTGCTTTCGCTGTGGAAAAACGGATCATCTTGCTAATAACGAAAGGTGCAAAGCTAGGAATGCACAGTGCATAAAATGTAAGAAGACTGGTCACTTTTGGAAATATTGCAGATCAAGAGAATCAGAGAATAAAGAAGATGTAAAGTTTGTCCAGCCAGTCCAGCATCAGTCAGATAAGTCTAACCCTGAATATGTTTTGTATACTACTAATAATGAGGGGCTGGGTGTTGAAACTGATGTTGAAATCAATGGTAAACTTGTTCAAATGATGATTGACACTGGCTGTGCTAAAACCTTGATCCCGAAACAGTGGTTTAGAAACAACCTGAACATTCCTCTTAACCCAACCAATGTCAAGTTCTCAGCTTTTGGTGGAGGAGACCTCAAGTGTTTAGGAGTATTTGATGCTAAACTGAGATGCAATAAGATGGAAGTAATGGAGCCAGTGTATGTGATCGATGTGGAAGGTCCCCCCCTGTTGGGAAGAAGCGCCCTGTCCACCCTCAACCTTGTAAAAATCCATGCAGTAGGGGAGAGCCCAACCAAGGCGAGGGAGAAGATCTATCAGGAGTATGAAAATCTCTTCAAGGAAGAGCTCGGAGACTTTAAGAATTATGAGTACAAAATTAAAATCAATTCAGATGTCCCTCCCAAGGTACAAAAACAAAGGCCAGTCCCTGCACCCTTAGAGGATAGATTGAAACAAGAAATAGAGCGAATGATCCAAGAAGATGTGATTGAAGAAGCGACAGGAGCATCGTGGATATCACCTGTGCAGATTGTCTACAAGGGAATGGAGAATTGAGAGTGTGCGTTGATCTCAGGGAAGCTAATAAAGCAGTGATAAGAGAGCGGTTTCCAATTCCTAGAATCCAAGACCTGTTACGGCAACTGAGTGGGGCTCGGATGTTTTCGACTCTGGATCTAAGGAAAGCATATTGGCAGGTTCGCCTAGCGGAAGAATCTAGAGAAATTACATCGTTCATAGCCGCAGGCAAAGTGTATCAGTTCAAAAGGCTGCCCTTCGGACTTGCGTCAGCACCAGAGGTGTACCAAAGGGTCATGAGCATAGTGTGTGAAGGCTTATCAGGTGTGCTTAGCTACTTTGATGATGTTGTGGTGTACGGGTCAACACCAGAAGAACACTGGAAGAATCTTCGTGCAGTGATGGCTAAACTTCAAGACTGTGGCCTTCGTCTCAATGCAGACAAGTGTGCCTTGGGCATGTGTGAGCTGAAATTTCTAGGACACGTCATCTCTGCTGAGGGCATTAAGCCTGACCCTGACAAGGTAAAAGCCATTGCAGATGCACCAGTACCTCAAAACCAAGCTGAGCTGAGATCATTTCTGGGAAGCATTACATACCTTACACAGTTTGTTTCCAACCTTGCAACAGTGATCACCCCCTTACGATATCTTACGCAGAAGGGTGTGGTGTGGAAATGGAGTACAACAGAATCCAATGCCTTTGAGGAAGTTAAAGAGCTTCTGATTAAAGCACCATGCCTTGCACACTACTCATTGGAAGCCGAGACCAAACTTGTAGTAGATGCCAGCCCAGTCGGTCTTGGGTGTGTCTTGCTGCAAAATGTTGACAGCCGTTGGCAGCCCATATCTTATGCGTCCAGAAGTCTAACTGCTGCAGAGAAGAGATATTCGCAGATCGAACGAGAGGCAATGGCTGTGCTGTTCGGATTGCAGAAGATGCATTCTTACATTTATGGTCGCCACGTTGTCGTCTCGACTGATCATAAACCACTACTTGGCGTATTCAATAAAAACACTCAATCAATTCGCCTGGAACGGATTGCTTTGAGATGTCAGGACTATGACTTCACACTCACTTATGAACCTGGATCTGAGAACATTGCAGATGGACTGTCAAGATTACCTTTGAACGCTACTGTTACAGAAACAAGTTTTGTTGAGGAGCATGTACACTTTGTCAAAAGTGCTGATGCTTTGCTCTCAATTGATGAAATAAAAGAGGCTGGAGAGTCTGACCCTGAATTACTAGAGGTGGTGAAGGTACTTGATGGAACCCAGAACCTGGTAAATAATAAATGGAAACATTTTAAAGATGAACTGAGCTTTGCACAGGGCCTACTGTGGCGAGGTCGACGAATTTATGTTCCTGAGAAGTTGAGAAAAAAGGCATTGACCTTGGCACATGAGGCTCATCAAGGTATTGTGCGTTGCAAGCAACGCCTTCGTAGAATTCTGTTCTGGCCGGGGATGGACTCTGATGTTGAAGACTACTGCCGAAATTGCGAGACTTGTGTGCGCCTTCAGCCACTACGACGAGACACACCTAATACAGCAACTCCTCTTCCCGATTACTGCTGGGAGAAGTGTGCCCTTGACCTGGTGGGTCCATTTCCTGGAGAGATCTACATCATGACTGTTGTTGATTACAGAAGCAAGTGGCCCGAGGCTATTGTTCTTAAGCGTATTACAAGTGAGAGTATAGTCACTGCACTTGCAGATATATTTGCACGATTTGGAAATCCAAAAGTTCTGATCACGGACAATGGACGTCAGTTCGTAGCTGAGGAATTCCAAGACTTCATGAAGGCAAATGGAATACAGCACAGAAGAGTATCACCCTATTTTCCACAAGCAAATGGGCAGGTCGAAAGATTTCATAGGTACCTAAAGCACAGTATCAGAGCAGCAGAGTTAGATGGTCTATCCTGGACAGAGGTTCTGCCCACAATCCTGCAAGTTTACAGATCCACTCCACATGCCGGGACTAACATGACCCCGGCTAAACTGTTTCTCAACAGAGAGATAACAACAAAGTTGCCAACAGTACCAGAAATGGATCAGAACAACCCTGAAGAGAGGTACAAGGAATACCAGAGGAAGTTATGTGAGTATACTGATGCCAAGCGACATGCACAACAACATAACCTAGTACCTGGGGATATTGTATTTGTAGCAAATACAAAATCTGGAAAATTGATTCCCACGTTTGGTCATCAGAAGTATGTCATTGTTCGTAGCAAAGGACCAGATACTTTTGAACTTGTCAATGCTGAGACTGGACAACATCTCACTCGTAATGTGAAGTTTCTTAGTAGAGTTCCACGCATGGAGCTACCAGTTAATGATGACAATGACAACGGCTGCTTGGAGTCGGAAGAGTTCGCTGGGGCAGCGATGCCTCCTTTGGATCAACTCGGATCTACAGTCTCGGATGATAGGAATCCCGCAGATAGTGGTCCTCCCTACTCAGCAATGGAATTGAGACGTTCAACTCGAACACCAAAGCCAAAGAGAGATCCGGACTTTGTTTATGACTAGAACATTGTTTTAGTTCTTCTATGTTAAGTTGCGTTGTTAGAATGGACTTTGAACTTTAAATAGGTTAGGATGGGATGTTATATCCGGGTATCCACGCATATTGCAGGCTTGGCTGCTAAGCCTAAGGACGTTTTGGATACGTTGGATCTGACTAATTTCGGTGTAAAAAACGCTTCTTGTATATTGGAGTCTGTTCCGTTACAATTAAAGACTTTGCGACACTACAATTGTCTTCCCCTTCCAGGGGTTACAGGCCCGAAAATCCTGCAATCATTAATAAAGCGGGATCTTCTGAAGACAAAACCTGGATATTAACAGCCTTTGTTAGAGATTAAAAAAAATTCTAGAACATCTCCGCAGATTTAGCGCAAACGAATTGAAAAGGAATGTGAAATTGTGAAAAATTTAGGCCAAAACTGAAATAAATCTGATAGCATGGAAACTCATTTGTTCTGATGAGTCAAATATGGGTCAGGTAATAGATGTCCAAGGAAGGTTCGGGTAATTCCTTTAAAACTCCTATTGGGAAAACTCGCTTCAGTCTCCACCCCAATCTTAGCCCCAATGATGATGGATGACAGCGGAAATTCTTTAATTTTTTGCATTCTTATATTTCAGATAAGACTCCACGTTTCCTCCTTTTTCTTTGACACTTTCATATCACACTAATTAGTTAAACAAATATTTGATGATTGACGAGTTTGTCAGAATTGATTACACAAAGAATATTTTTTCTATTTTGTCATTTTTTTTTTCCTTCTTCCTTTGCACTTTCCTCATGTAAGCCGGAAAGTCCTTTGCATTTCGGTCGTATGAAGCTTTCTGTGTTCGCGTAGGATTTGCCTCATGTACTGGGGAATCAAGTGTCCCTGAGTCTGACAGTTCCACTTTTTCTTTAGTCTGACCTGAATTTCTGCGAGAAATTCTTGATTTGTATCGTTAGCCGCTAATGGGGTTTGTAGTATTACAATACTTTGCAAAATTGTCATTTTCATCGAGTACTTTTCTAGAAACCTCAGCACCCAGAAGATTTTGAACACTTTAGTCTGACGGTTCACAAAAAAAATTCGACTTTGGATCGGAAGTGCTTTGGTTTTTCGGTTCTGACGAAGGAGCCAATCCTGGCGCACGATCTTCGGAGTTCCATTTTGGCTGCTTATCATGGCATCTTCTTTCTCGTGATTTAAAATGGTAGGTTTCTCAATATGTTCATTCATTCCATCTACCGACTTCAAGTGAATTATATCTTCATCTTCATCGACACTAAATGTCAGAAATGTCTTCTCCGGTTCAAAACCATCTATGTTATCGCTCCAAATAATAGACGGAGTTTTTCCCGTGCTTCTGGTTTCGCTTATCACAACTTGTAGAGATTCCGATACAATCGTCAGAGACTTATCTGCCTCAGCCTCCGCCGGCGTTGTCCCAGCTCTTGGATTTTTGCTTGCGCAGAAATCTTGTCTTTTGTCGATGCCCTCAAAGCTAAATCGTTTCACGGCGATTATTGCAAGAGGGCTGATGGGTCTTTTCTTATCACCGATGGGTTCCGTTCCATGCCAG
Organism: Pocillopora verrucosa; assembly: GCF_036669915.1. Lineage (NCBI taxonomy): Eukaryota > Metazoa > Cnidaria > Anthozoa > Scleractinia > Pocilloporidae > Pocillopora > Pocillopora verrucosa. Next base: position 10,770,716 of record NC_089325.1, read on the forward strand.
TTGCAGTGCAACTCGGACGAGGACTGGGAGCGACCCATGGGAGGTGGTCTTGTGACAGAGGAGGGAAGGAGAGAACCCGGTGTGCCACCTCCGAGGTCTACACTAGGAAGCTGTCGAAACTGTTGAAGAAAAAACAAAATTCTCAGAAGGCTTTCTGAGAATTTACCACCTCTTCGGGTAAGAAAACTGATTATTTATTGTGGCTCCGCTTACATACATTTTACAACGTTAGCTTGTTTTGTCTGGTGGATCCCCAGATCAACAAAAGAGAAACAGTTATTTTTGCTAACGTTACGAAACAGAAAAAAAAAGAATTACTGGCGCTATAGTGAACTCAATGATCCCGTGATTCCAAAGGCAGAATTAAGCCGTCATCTTCACACAACTAGTCCCAAATCGATCCGCCATTTCTAACAATCGGTCCCCAATCTCTTATAAGAGGCATGCTCTCCCCTGATTCCTACGGCCGTGTTAAGGCTACGAAGTTTGCATGGTGAATCCTTATCTTTACTGGTTTCTATTGACTTTCTTTTTGTTGCTTTTCTGCCGTACAGTGTTTTGTACCAAAGTCTTACGCAAACGTCTGTTTTTCCTCATTCTCAACAATGGGAATTACACACTGAACATATTCAGGGTTTTTGGGAGTTAATGGGAAACTAGGAAAAAAGTAAAAACGTGTACGTGACAAAATAAAAAAGTTCCTCACTCCTAAATAAAAACTTATGTACATGCACCATGTTCAAGTGATTTTCAACTAGTTATCATAGGTAATCCTTCACTGCATTCATTTTTCCTTCATTACTCTCTTCGACTAGTCTAGAAAAGTTGCACTCCCTTAAACCAATCGAACCTCTGGTTTGCGCTTCTTTGCACTTTGGGGAGGGTGTGGTACGTGTATTTTCAACATTAACAGTATTTCAAGCATCAAAAGGGAAAACTTGAAATCTCGCATTGTCTTTGCCCCATATCGTGATGATATTTAACAGGTCAGAAAGTCGTAGCTTTGTGCCATCAATCACATCCGTGCATCAAATCGCAGACTTACAGGAAACCAGCTCAATTCAATAGCTGGAAAAAGCGGTCGACTGACTAAACGAATGACAGGAAATAACCAGTGACACTATGCAAAAGCTGAGCAGCATTCGGGTAAGCGAGTTTGAAGGTATCTTGCCATCACTTTTTTAGCGTTTTCTACGGTGCAAGGCACAAATGTTTACAGCAGGTTGTATAGCTGTTTATTCTCATACATATGGCAAGACTTGACCTCTGCTCCTGAAGTTTTAGAGACTGTCACTGGCCAAAAAATTGAGCTTGGTACATGGTCGAAGCAGTTAAAACTGTTGGGGAAACCAAAGTTTTCAGAAGTTCAGTCCGAATCTATTGATTTGGAAATTGCTCAGCTCCTCCAAAAAGGGGTTATTCAGCCATGCCATCATGAGGCCGGGGGATTTATCTCCCCAGTATTTACTAGGCCTAAGAAGGATAGTTCTTTTCGAATGATTTTGAACTTTAATACCCATGTCACTAATCATCATTTTAAAATGGAAACATCTGGACTGCTATCAGAATGATGAAACCTGGATGTTACATGGCATCCATAGATCTGAAAGATGCCCATTATTCAGTCCCAATAAGCAGTAATAACCAGAAGTTTCTATAATTTGAATGTAAAGGGACCTTAGGGCTAATGACGTCTAGTTTCCCAGGGGCTATGTGTGGATCTCTGCACTACAGGGTTCTTGAAATGGATAAAACACAGGCCCTAGTAACATGCAACGGGAATTTTGAGAAAGCCATGTCTTTATCTCTGGAGTCCAAAACGGACCTCAAACGGTAGGTTGATACATTACCATCAGCATTTAACCTTATCAACCATGGGAACCCCCAAATCATGATGGTAACAGATGCATCTTTCCCTGGATGCGGTTGCTGTTTTGATACAGTCACAACTGGAGGAAATTGGACTCCAGAAGAAGCTGTACATGATATTAACTATCTAGAAATGCTTGCTGCCTATCTTGCACTGAAATCATTTGATAGTACAATTTCTGGCAAGCATGTCAAACTTATGGTAAATAACACCACGATAAACCAAATGGGCACATGCCACTCTCGGGAAAACAACTGCCTTGAAAAACAAATTTGGGAGTTGTGCATATCTCGTAAAGTTTGGCTCACGGTAGTACACATTCCAGGCTAAGAAAATAGTGAGGCAGATAAGGAGTCACGCCTGTCTAGAAGAGAAACCGAGTGGACATTACAACCATCCCTCTTCAAAGCTGCCTCTGACAAACACAGTGTGTAGCCATGTCACTTTCTTTCCCTCATATATAACAAGAGGAATGGTATTGTATCCTCAATGGACTTGGTTAATATCGTGAACATAGATGATGAATTGTATTCTGGTCTATCTAGTCTATCCAAGCAATCCTATTTACTGTTTACAGAAGTACCTGAAATAATAATAGTGTTTAATATTAATTATCAGCTTCAATATAGTCCAAGCTATACTGGTACTATAAATGGTATTTGTGAAGTACAAGATTTCAATTATTGTATGTCATTTGCTAATGCTATGCAGGCTTTGCTGGGACAAAATTATAATTCCTTTCTTTTAACAATCCTTAGCACTACAGTAGGTTTTTACTGTAATGGTGATGGTAAGTTTAAGATATTTGATTCTCATGTTAGAGATTCATATGGTATGCCCCATCCTCAAGGAACTTGTGTGCTGTTAGAAGTTAACACCCTAAATGAGCTGATAAACTATTTTGAAGGTCTTTATCAAAATCCAAATGTTTTATTTGAACTCAAAGGTGTACATATTAATAGAAAACAATGTGATATGACAGATATTTCTGATCAACAGTTGTCAGCTGTCCCCCTCAAAGCAAATCATGCAGATGCTGAAATCACAACCATTCATATTCCCTTGTTATGCTGTTGTGCCACATCTTTTTATAGCATTTGTTTTTCCATTATCAAATATTGTGGGTATTGGAATTCACAGACTCTAGATAGAATCACTGACCGTGCAAACAAGTTTTACAAAGAAAAACTCAATGGCAATAACAATCCACCCACTATCAATAGTTTCCCAAGGAAACTTCAAATATATGATGCAGATATTAATATTGCCTTTAATTTGGAGAAACAAGGAATACAATGATGTACATCTCTTGGTTGCAAATTATTGCCTCAGAAGTCAATCACAGATAATACAAAGGATAATACTGAGTTTTTAATGTGGATTTCAAATTATTGCTTCAGCTGTATTTTTCAAAACAATGATATGAAAACAAAAGCAAAAAGTGTTAAGTACTATATTATAAGATTCAGTCCTAATGGCACAGCTTTTCAGAGTAAGATTAGGGAAGGTCCCTACTATATTTGCTCTGTTTGTAACAGAATACAATACAGAAAAACTGTTATCCAGCTAAGAAAACAAATGTACAACACTCAGCAAGAACTATTTACTGAGTTGTATCCCCATGATTCCTTTCTGTCTTGGAATGACCTATCACCTATCGCCTGATGACAACCTCTTTGGAAATAGATGTATGCCCTAGGCCAGACTTGAGCTCACTATTTCAGTATACAAGTCCGACACCCGTAGTATCATTACAATTGATCCCAAGGACCAGTACCATCCGGGTATCCCAGTTACCCTGTTCTCAGGGTCTAGTTCGCTAAAAATATATCTAAACTTGTTCTAAAAAGATTGGTTTACATAACTTTCTGATTTGTACGTGGCATAAAAACAAATTCAGGATAAAAAACATTCAGGTAAATCACTTACGTAAAAACCTACCTCTTAGCGTTGAAAACGCGCGTTGAGAACTCCGAACGTGACCACAGGGCTTGATAACGTGACCTCCACCGGTTTGCCGTTCGAGGTTTCCTCTGAAAACCTGGTGCTAAATGTCACTATTATGATATTCAATACGTCTTGTTCAGCTTATTTGTCACGAGACAGAATCATTTGCCAGATTTTAGCCGTTTAAAATGTGTAGAGTTTGAATCAGTGTGTTCTAAAAGCTCTGCCCTACTACCTTCCCTTTCGCAAATGGTTTTAATCTAGGATTTATGACGCTACTGATATAGAATTGTCGGAGTTTGCTCAACAGATAATTTGCATAATTCTGCTATCGCGCCAAATTATAATTCAAAGCCAAATCACCAAAAGTTTAAAGTCACAACGGCGAAGGAAATGAATAAGTGCAAGATGTTTTTATATTTCTATGCTTTCAAACATCTTATTAGAAGAAATCAAGCTGATCTTTTAATGGTCCGGTCTGGACTTGAGAAATATCACCCAAGAATGAAAGAGTACTTTCGACCAATTTCAGAAAGCTGACTAACGGGTGTATTTTAATAATTTATGGCAAACCTCTGTATAAGCACATATCAAAATTGAAATACTTTGCAAACCCCTTAGATATCACACCACATAGGAATACAAACGATTTATTGCTGCATCTAGTGCGTTAAATTTACGATGTCGCAAGAGGTCAAAACAGGGCCTTTTGCAGCTTTGATTATTGAGAGCTCTCAAAAATCTTTTTTTGACGTATTTCCAAAACTCAATGTGGTTTTATTTACTTACTACCAAAGATAGTTTAATGTGAAAAGTTTGAGGCAAAACTTTTTCCGATGCAAAATGCGCCGGACCGCTCTTACAGAGATAACTGCCGTAATACTCCCTGAAGAACTTTACGGCAGTTAGACAAAACACGTCGGATAATAATTAAGTTTTACAACTACTTATCGTCGAGTGCTGCTCGCTAGTTCAGTTTTAAAAAATAATTTAAAAAGTGAATTAAAAACGAATTGAAAAGTGAATTGAAAAAATTGAAAAAATTATTTAAAAGCAATTATTTAAAAAGATAAAAAAATAATTAAAAAACTAATTGAAAAATTTATTCAAACAATAATTAAAAAATTATTAAAGAAATAATTCAAAAAATTTAAAAAATAATTAAAACAATTATTAAAAAAATTAATTAAAAAATAAAAAATTGAAAAAACCAATTTAAAAAGTTATTAAAAATTTAATTAAAAGGTTGAGAATATTCTTTTTAATATTTATATTTGTTAGTCTGATATATACTAGACGATATACAAGCAAATTTCACAACAGATTTTAGAGTGAGAGAAGAGATTATTCCACAAGAAGCTTTCTTTTTCAGGTGTAAAAGAAGACACTTATTCACAATGAAGATTGCTATGATTCTGATTAGTATTGTTTGGATGGTTTGTGCGACAGTGGAAGCTGGTAAGGGAAAAGCCCGTAAGTCACTGTAACTCTTAGCCTATACGCATCATGTTCGAGGGATTTTCATATTGGTTGTCCAAAACAATCCTTTACTGCATCAATTTTGTCTTCATTACTCTCTTCAATTAGTTTAGAAAAGTCGCGCCACCTTAAACCAATCGAACCTCAGTTTTGTGCTTCTTTGCGCTTTGAGGAGGGCACGGCACGTGTTCTTTCAAAATTAGGGAGTTTTAGATCCACGTTTGTTTCTGAATACGTGTGACCAGTGGTCACGTTCGCCGTTTGCCGTCCACGTTTGAACTTTGGGCAAGGCAGTTTCAGGTAGTTGAACTCCCTCGACGGTTTTTTTTCTTCCTGATAAAAAGTACTCATGTATGTTCATAAATGTTCGTGAAGTGAAGTCTTTTCTTTTCAACCAATCCGTTTGGGACGATAGAAAACCAATCTTCTAGCCACATTTTGTGTTTGAAATAAAGGACCCCCATCCTTTGTGTAACTCAAGATGGCGGCGCACATGATGATTCTTTTTCTCAGATGAAAGCCGACGTCGATCTAAAAAGCTGAAAAACTCGAGACTTCTAACTTCTAATCACAAACTGCTGACCGCGGTTTGACGTTAGCAGTGAACACACCAAACGTGGATCTAAAATTCTATATTTCAAGTATTTAAAGTATCGAAAGGGGAATCTTGAAATCTCACATTACCTTGCCTCTGTAAAATTCAAGCCTCTCGCATTAATTTTGGGCCTAATCGCGTGTCACGCATGAACTATTTGCTACCCTCTTCGAGCAGTTTGTATATTTCTACTTTACAAAGTGTTCCGTTCTTTTCAAGTGATTCCCTTCACGATGAGTACAAAAACTGATATCATCTTGTTAAAAATCATTCAACATTCTGGCTTTTTCCTTCAGTCCTTACCCAGTAAAACTTGCTTTAACTTCTTGTAACAGTACGAAAGAGGTTATATAAAACCTTTAGATCGTTTCTTTTTTTTTGCTTTCTAGGTGATGTCAAAGAATTCTGGCGACGTAAGTTTTTCCCTGCAGACCGAAATATCTCCCCTTCAAGATTAAATTTCCTATTTTCTTGATTTTTTTTTAAAATTTTACCCGCCTCAGTTATAGTATAGTGCAAGCAAAAGAGTATTGTATAACTTCATCTCCATCAGTTACAAAACATAATTTATACAGAAACAAAAACACAGACTAAACTTTCGCTTTGCCCCAGATCATGATGATATTTAACAGGTCAGAGCGTCATGCTTTATATTATAAGATTCGAACTCTTAATGTATTTTTTTCTAACAGACTATGTTTGGTGCATTTAGGCAGTCTCTACCTAATCTCAGGGACAACTAGTTGTTGAATAAGGAGCCAGCCATTTTTCATCACCTGGCGTGGGATTACATGGTTTTCAAGGGGGGGGGGGGGGACGGAGGGGGGATCAGTCGTCTCCAATGTAGAATGGAAAAATGACTGACTGCCAATTAATTGTCAATCAGGGGAGAGGTTCATGAGTAAACTACATAGCGTTATAAAGGGATAAGGTAAATGTTATCATAACTCAAGCAATAATGACCGTTCCCTTCGTTTATGTCTTTTTTCTTCCTTCAGCTTGTTCGCCAACGGAAGCTGAAGTACTAGATTGTCCGGAGGGGACAATATGTATGGCTCTGGTATATGATACAGGAATCGCGGTCCCTGTATGTAGGCCATTGCAGGGTTAACAGGCCCGACAAGCCGGCAACCAGTAATATAGCGGGATCTCCTGGAGACAAAACCTGGATATTAACAGCCTTCCTTAGAGATTAAAGGAAAAAATTTTAGAACAACTCCGCAGATTTAGCACTAACGAGTTGAAAAGGAATGTGAAATTGTGAAAAATTTTGGCGAAAACTGAAATAAATCTGATAGCATGGAAACGTATTTGTTCTGATGAGTCAAATATGAGTCAGGTAATAAATTTCCGAGGAAGGGTCAGGTAATTCCTTTAAAACTCCTTTTTGGCAAACTCGGCCCAGTCTCCACCCCAATCTCAGCCCCAGTGATGATGGATGACAGCAGAATTTTTTTTGCATCTTTATATTTCAGATAAGACTCCATGTTTTCTCCTTTTCCCTTGACGCTTCCACAAGATACCAATTAATTGAGCAAATACTTCGATGATTAATAAGTTTGTTTGTCAGAATTGATTATACAAAGAATATTTTTTCTATTTTGTCATTTTTCTTTTTCTCCTTCTTCCTTTGCACTTTCCTCATGTAAGCCGGAAAGTCCTTTGCACTTCGGTCACATGAAGCTTTCTGTGTTCGTGTAGGATTTGCCTCATGTACTGGGGAATCAAGTGTCTTTGAGTCTGACAATTCCACTTTTTCTTCAGTCTGACCTGAAAAGTTCTTTATTTCCGCAGGAAATTCTTGATTTGTATCGAAATCATTAGCCACTAATGGGTTTAGCAGTATTACAGTACTTTGCAAATTGTCATTTTCATCGAGTACCACTCTAGAAGTCTCAACACCAAAGCGATTTTGAACACTTTCGTCCGATGATTCACAATAAGAATTGGACTTTGGATCGGAAATGCTTTGGTCTTTTGGTTCTGACGAAAAGAGCCGATCCTGACACACGATCTTCGGAATTACATTTTGGCTGCTTATCATGACATCTTCTTTCTCGTGATTAAAAATGGAAGGTTTCTCAAGATTTTCATCCATTTTGTTTACCGACTTCAAATGAATTATATCTTCATCCTCATCACTGCTAAATCCCATATTGGTTCTTTCGCCGATGCCAGAAATTTCTTTCTCCGACTCGCAACCATCTATGTTATCTCGACGAATAATAGTGGGAGCTTTTCCCGTGCTTCTGGTTTCGCTTATCACAGCTTGAGGAGATTGCGATACAATCGTCAAAGATTTAACTGCTTCAGCCTCCGCCGTCGTTGTTCCAGCTCTTGGATTTTCAGTGCTTGCGCAGAAATCTTGTCTTTTGTCGATGCCCTCAAAGCTAAATCGTTTCATGGCGGTTGTTGCAAAAGGGCTAATGGGTCTTTTCTTGTCACCACATGGGGTTCCGTTCCAGTTGCAGTGCAACTCGGACGAGGACTGGGAGCGGCCAATGGGAGGTGGTCTTGTGACAGGAGATGGACGGAAAGATCCCGGTCTGTGACCACCGAGATCCACACTAAGCAGCTGCTGAAGCTGTTGAGGAGAAAAACAAAATTCTCAGTTTGAAATTATTATTTCGGCTTGAATGATTTGCACACTAAGACAGAGGGTCGATATTCCGAAGCCAATCCCATATTTATACAATTTCACTCGCTCAAGTTAGGGCGCTATTTGGTTGTTTATTCAATAAACTAAAAGCATAGTTATTATTACGACCAATGAGGGCACAGAAACAAGGAGGCTGTCTGAAAAGGAGGAGAACACGAGTGACCTTCAAGTCGCAGTTGGCTTCAGTTTTGCATCTGATTGGTTGAGAGGGAGCTGCTTTTAGACATTTTTTCTCAATAACTGCTTATTTATGCGGTGTAGCAATCGATTATGGTTTGGTTGTTCAGCAGGCAAATAGGTTTGCTTGCACTTTAGGGAATTCGGAAGAATTCGAGTGGGGGGATGTGAAGATATTTTTGCACCAGGAGCCCCCCCCCATGTTCAGAAAATACTCCGCCGACTCTGTATTTTCTTGAGCGGGATCCTCCTAGGCCCTACAACTAGCTTAAAAACGAGCAATCGAGCTAAATATAAATGAATGAATAGATTGATAAATAAAAGGTTCTGGATAGGCGGAACAGCTTTGCATCTTAAAAGATGGAACTTCAGCCACAGTATCTGTTACTTTCAGAAATAATTTCCATTCGTGAATGTCTCTTACCTCTCTTAAATCTTTCGAAATTTTTCTATCCTCGTTCTGTTTTCTCTGTATTTGAGGCGTTACATCACACCAAACTGAATTCAAAATACTGACTTCTCCCAACTGCTTCTTCAACTCCGCATTCTCCTTAAGGAGACGTGACACTTTTTCAGCCTCTTCGCTCGGAGCACTCTTGAGGTTGAGCTCCACAATCTTGCGGTGAAGCTGCGCATTCTCATGCCACACTTTAGCCAGCTTTCCCGCCTCGGAAATTCTCGCCTCTTGCAGCTTTCTGTTCAGTTCTCGGTTCTCCGCTTTCAGCACCAATAGCGGATCAGCGAGCTCGGAAAAGAACGACCCAATGTCGAGTGATCCCCGTTGCAAATACGGTCCGGAAAACGAGGATGACCGACGTTTACGCCTCTTTCGAACGCACAATTCTTGAGTGGTATGACACGTAACTGCCCGCTTGTTAAGTTGCGGTCTAGTCAGCAGTCTTATAGGCAGTTGAGCGAAAGATTTCCCCTCCCGACCATTTTCAACAGGGTCGGCGATTCTAACCGACAGGTTTGGAATTGCATTTTCTCCGTGTTTAAGTTTAATTGCACGTATTTCTTTCTTGAGCGTGGCTATCTCTTCCTGAAGTTTTGAATCCGCACTGGGATCATTGACGGAATGAGATGAATCAAGCGAATCGTAATTTACTTCCATTACGTTTCGTGTAGGACATTGTAGAGCAGATATCCGAAATTGCTCCTCCGCATTCTTTTTGAGCTTCAAAATCTACGACAGGAACAAAAACGTCTTATATAAAAGTGTTGAGAAACTTTCTTAACCTTTTTCACTCGTTGACCTTTGTAGGCAGGAGACGTCCTGAGTAGGTAGTCACAAAACAATCAGAATTCAGCCATTATTACCAGAAAAAGGATTCCTATACGCCAAAAAATTGTTAAATATCCCAACCCCCTCTAGGAGGCACTTTATGTTTTAGATTTGTCATTTATCAATATTTCGACTGATAAGTTATAACGTTTGTTATGTCATCGTGTCTGTTTTTGTCGTTGGTAGGTCTTACTCATCAAAAGAAAAGCTTGCGGAAAAATAAGTTCCCCCCTAGACTACAAGCAATCTTTCCTTTTCGGCGAGTGCGTCGTACGAATGAAAATTTTAAAGAAGAGTGAAGAAACAAAAAGCACGCAAATAACAGAAATTATTCTGAGACTATCTGCGAAAAACTCGTTTCTTGCTCACCTTCGGTACAAAAAGTAAACAAAGTGTCACTGTTGTAGGAAGGAGCAGAAAAAACGAGACACACGCCACAAGCGCGTTAATGTGACCATCAATCAGGAAGGCCAGCGGTATACCCACCAGAGCGCAAGGTATTATATTATACACACTCATGCACACGTAACGCGAGTCATTGAGCAGGCGGACTTTTGCCTCACGTGTGACCCATGCGATTAAGCATCCAATCACCAATAAGAGAGCTTTGTAGCCGAGCAGAATGTATAACCAAGTGGTGAAGTATCTAGAAGTACAGTATTGCTCCTGTGGTATAATTCTAAAATGAGGTTCTTCCTTAATCTGAAAAGAAACAGGTATGTTAATATATTTTTGAAGGTTGTGGCATGTGGCGAATATACTTTAAAAAGTCGATCAATAGTCGATCGAGAATGGTCGGCAATTGGCTGAAAGTCGGAAGTTCTTGATCTATATTCCCACGACCCTTTCACGTGACTGTGCCATGAAACATCAAATAGAAATTGTACTTTGATCGCTTTAACCCGACTGACTAACCTGCGACTGTATGTCAGTTGTAACAATCTCAGGTGTATCCACTCCAATCCACAGAGACATTACAACTATGTCAATCAGTACCAGAACTACCATGAAACAAATAAGTTCCTTATACTTGAGTGTCTGAGGAAGGAAAGATTGTGAACATTATGGAGAAAGGTCTTATAGCCACGTCCAGAGCAAGAGTTCGATTTTCATGAGACGATCTTCCCTGGCGATGATTGCCGCTCATGCACTCCTAGCGCACAGTTCTTTTAAGATGACATTGCTGCTTGTTGTAAATACAGAAAAGGCTTGTATAACACAGTAATTTTCAGCTAAATCCCATAGCCAAACCTTTTTTTCTTACTTTAATTTTTTAGCTATTTTTCACTATCTTAAGCCCCATTAAACCAATCAGAGGTAAGTGCAAAGGCAATCTCGTCTTGAGTACGTACGTTTTCCCACCCTTTACGACGGTCACATGCAGTTTCTCTAAATTGTAAGTGGTCCATTGCGTTACGTACATTTTTTGTGATTGGTCACGTTATTTTCTTTGGTCAGAGTTTTGGTATTGTGAAAAGATTGTCGAAATTTACCTTTTCTTTAGGTCTAAAGTTGTTGTAAATCTGATACACTCGCCACAGCTTTGAGAACATTGCACCAACCGCTAGACTATAACCAACGGACAAGAGAAAACCTCGAGCCTGAAATGACAAGGAAATTCCTTAGCTGGTAAGATGATTGCATCAACATGAACTTTGCACTAAATTCCGACAAAACTTATGACTTACTACACCTTGAGGTCATCCTGGTTTCCTTAGCTCAAAGCAACCGAAAGTATTCATATCCTCCGAGGTTGGCTTAAAGTTTCTACATTAGATTCCTAGTACCAATTGATACTATTGGCTAGACGGAAGGAGGCTATGTATACTACTATACTAAGCCCCTAGCTGATATAGATAAAACTCTTTAGACTTGTGTATAGGAGAATATTTGCTCGGATAAACTTACCCTGCAAAGGCCCGTTAGTGTGCTGGTGTCCACCAATTTACCATCGATGGCGATCATATAAACAGATATGTAGATCAAAACACATCCTAGGATTATCACGTTGTTAAGGTTTGGACTTGATAACTTGATATGGCTGAAGGAAAAAACGAAAACCTAACTTAGTAAAAAATATGTCACATATGGCGTGAAGCGGAGCAGGAATATTACCATTCAATGTCTTCATCATCGGACATACACAAAACATCCATTCACGAATCATATATTATGTAGCTTCCCTAACTTACCGTTGCATTCGTCGAACAAAATTGAATCGCAGGAGGTACGCCGCCAATAAAATGCCTCCGCTGGTCAAAATAACGATGACACAAAACAGTGGCGTAGAAACGTACTGTATCTCATAAATGGTAACTTTGCCATCAGTTGGAGGAGCGCCACCTTAACGTTCAAAGACGAGAATTAAAGGGATACTGTCACGGAATATGGGGGTTATTTTTCACGACAGAAATATCTCCTTTCATAAAAACCTGTTTTACAAGTGTGCGATTACATGAGGCTGAGGAAAAAAGAATGGACATGGCTGGAATTTGGAAGTAGTGGAAAATCTTTTTGTTTTACGTTCGTTTCATTTTTCTGAGAAAAGCCCCAGTCTTCATTTAATTTTTCATTACGATAAACTATATTAACCTTCATAATTTATCGTAAACTCTTCGGCAATATTCGTCTATGTTCGGAATTCGTAGGATATTTTCGGGACTTTGAAGGATATTGACACCAAAATCGCACATATCATTGTCTTAAGAAAATAAGCCAGGTATCGGACAGTACACATGCTGCCTTAACGAGTCGGCTTTTAATTGGAGCTCCATTTCTTAAAGAGCAAAGGTTTATTTACTTACTCAGAGGAATGATGTTACCTAAACATACCTTTCCATAACACTTGAGCACCATCCAACACAATTTTATCGGTATCAGGGTGGTATGTGCCCAATATCTTCGAAATTCCGTCTGTTTGAAAGCAAAGAAATGAAAGTTCACGAGAAGCGACGTCGATAATTAATTCGATTTAGCACGAGGTAAAGATTTATAATCAGAAAGTGCTCGTATTATTTTACATTTTGTCAGTACAAAGGTTTTGTTGAAATACGAAATTTTATAAAATAAGTGATATGTTAACCGCGAGTGTCGAAAAGCCAAAATTGGCCACTAGTGTCCAAAATCTTTGATGGGTCATTAGCATTCAAACTCTTAAATCGGCCACAGAGGCCTAAATTCCAAGATCAGCCACTAATGTCCAAAATCAAAAAAAGGCCGCTACTGTCCAAATCTCAGATCGACCATTAGGGTTCAAACTCCAAAATCGGCCACTCGTGTCTAAAATATTAAATCGAATCAATCAACTTACTTTGCATTTGTTTTATGTATGAGGGCTTCGTTCCTTCCCCTTTACTTGAAAACGTCACTTTTCCCTACGAAATAAACAATTTTAAACGTTAATGCTTGAAAATTTGCTTATCGTTATAAATATCATAAAACCCAAAGGTAAAATATTTAATTTGATTCTTGATCAGTGGACTGACAGATAACCTCCTTTTAGTTGAGCTGCCGCGAAAATTCAGGTTGACGATTAATCATTTTTCTATGATTGGAAGCTGATATCTAGAATAAATATATGTCTTGCCTCCAGCTCAGCCAAAAGCACGGAGCATTCATTTTTAACTCAAAGCGAGGGAAGAGAGCCCGCGGTAGGTGAGGGTTACGGTGAGAAAATTGTTAGCATGTCACTACCGTAATCCCTTGGAATTCCAGGTTTTTCAACGTTTGCTTGAAAATTTGCGCCATGCCACTGTCTTGGTAGGTAAAATCTTCTAGAGATCTGTTCAAGGTTTTGCGGATTTCACTCATAGACTTGTTTAATGTGAGAGCAATCGTCCACATGGAGTCAAACACGAAGGGAACATAAAGATCGGTGTTGTTTCCACTTGGCTTGACATGGGTTTGTAGAAATTTTTCGGAGGTCTACAGAGTAAAGAAAATCGTTTAATATTTTGAAACGTTGATGGAATTTTCATTATACACCAATCGATCAATCAATTAGTCAGTCAGTCAGTTGGTCAAACAGTCAGTCTATCGATTAATTAAATATTCATTCAGTCCTTCAGTCAGTCAATAAGTTAGTCAGTCAGTCATTAAGTCAATCAGTCAGTCAGTCAGTCAGTCAGTGAGTCAGTCAATCAGTCAGTCAGTCAGTCAGTCAGTCAGTTAGTCAGTCAGTCAGTCAGTCAGTCTGTCAGTCAGTCATTAAGCCAATCAGTCAGTCAGTCAGTCAGTCAGTCAGTGAGTCAGTCAATCAGTCAGTCAGTCAGTCAGTGAGTCAGTCAATCAGTCAGTCAGTCAGTCTGTCAGTCAGTCATTAAGTCAATCAGTCAGTCAGTCAGTCAGTCAGTCAGTCAATCAGTCTGTCAGTCAGTCAGTCAGTCTGTCAGTCAGTCATTAAGTCAATCAGTCAGTCAGTCAGTCAGTCAGTCATTAAGTCAATCAGTCAGTCAGTGAGTCAGTCAATCAGTCAGTCAGTGAGTCAGTCAATCAGTCAGTCAGTCAGTCAGTCAGTCATTAAGTCAATCAGTCAGTCAGTGAGTCAGTCAATCAGTCAGTCAGTCAGTCAGTCTGTCAGTCAGTCATTAAGTCAATCAGTCAGTCAGTCAGTCAGTCAGTCATTAAGTCAATCAGTCAGTCAGTGAGTCAGTCAATCAGTCAGTCAGTGAGTCAGTCAATCAGTCAGTCAGTCAGTCAGTCAGTCATTAAGTCAATCAGTCAGTCAGTGAGTCAGTCAATCAGTCAGTCAGTCAGTCAGTCTGTCAGTCAGTCATTAAGTCAATCAGTCAGTCAGTCAGTCAGTGAGTCAGTCAATCAGTCAGTCAGTCAGTCAGTCAGTCTGTCAGTCAGTCATTAAGTCAATCAGTCAGTCAGTCAGTCAGTCAGCCAGTGAGTCAGTCAATCAGTCTGTCAGTCAGTCAGTCTGTCAGTCAGTCATTAAGTCAATCAGTCAGTCAGTCAGTCAGTCAGTCATTAAGTCAATCAGTCAGTCAGTCAGTCAGTCAGTGAGTCAGTCAATCAGTCAGTCAGTCAGTCAGTCAGTCAGTCATTAAGTCAATCAGTCAGTCAGTCAGTCAGTCAGTCAGTGAGTCAGTCAATCAGTCAGTCAGTCAGTCAGTCTGTCAGTCAGTCATTAAGTCAATCAGTCAGTCAGTCAATCAGTCAGTCAGTGAGTCAGTCAATCAGTCAGTCAGTCAGTCAGTCAGTCAGTCATTAAGTCAGTCAGTCATTAAGTCAATCAGTCAGTCAGTCAGTCAGTCAGTCAGTCAGTCAGTGAGTCAGTCAATCAGTCTGTCAGTCAGTCAGTCTGTCAGTCAGTCATTAAGTCAATCAGTCAGTCAGTCAGTCAGTCTGTCAGTCAGTCAGTCATTAAGTCAATCAGTCAGTCAGTCAGTCAGTCAGTCAGTCTGTCAGTCAGTCAGTCAGTCATTAAGTCAATCAGTCAGTCAGTCAGTCAGTCAGTCAGTCAGTCAGTCAGTCAGTCTGTCAGTCAGTCATTGAGTCAGTCAATCGTTTATTTATTCATTCATTTATTCATTCAGTCAGTCACTCATTTAGTCAGTCAGTTAGTCAGTCATTTAGTCTGTCAATAAGACAATCAGTCAGTCAGTCATTTATTCATTCAGTCAGTCAGTCAGTTAGTCAGTAGTCAGTCATTCAGTCAGGCAGTCAGTCAGTCTGTTACTCAATCGTTCAGTTTTATATCGTTTTTCAACACTTTATGTCAAAAATTTTGATTTCGGACGCTATCGTGCGATTTCCGACGTCACACTCCGATTTCAGACGCTTTCGTCAGATTTCTGATACTTCCGTCCGATTGGGGACGCTACACCCTCACCCTTACACGTTATTCAACTCACCATTCCTGATATAGTGGGTTCCTGGTTGGAAACAATCCGTGCACTCTCAACGGAAAAGTAGCCCTCGGTCGCCATTCTCATCTGTCCTTCTGTGCAATCAATTTTATCATCTTTAACGAGCCACCAGGGTTTGTTGTCGTACCAGTCCATTATCAACCACATGTAGTGCTCTCCGTACATTTCTTGTTTGTATGCCTACACCAAAGAAAACGAAGCAAGGTATGGTGAAAGATCAACGTGACTCGAAGTTTAGTCCGCGAGTCGGCCCTAATTCCACTAGCCTGCCTGTGACATGCATGTTGTTAAGAGCAGACGTAAAGCAAGTCACTGTAGCGCACATGAACTCACAATTTACTTTTAGCTTTCTAACCAAGTAGTTTCCTTGCAAATTAAAAATCTTCTGCTATGTCTGATTGCCTCCCGTGTTAGAAGTAACGGCAATAATACAGAACATTTGGGTAAAAACACACAGGGGCCACTAAAGGTAATTAAGGACACACAAGTCACAAATCCTTTCTGCCTATCGTTCAAACAAGCTACTTTGCGAATTAAAATGTTGTGCTGTGCATGTTGCATGAAACGCCAATATTATGCAACATTTGAGGAATGAAATGAGCAGAAAGCATGCATATAACAAAGAATCGCGTGGTAATTGAATACTGCACCTCGCAAAAAACTCTCCGAGCCTTGTCTTCGTAGAACATCCCAACAATGATGCGGGCGTCTCTCTTCTGTTGAGGTTAATACATATTCAATGAAAACTTCTCATGAATTGATCGTAGCTAAGTAACTCTCGATTTCTTTTCAGGAAACCTTACCTTCAGATTTTCAACCTGAATCTTAGGATCGTCATTAAACAGTTCTGTGGCTATAAGATCGAAATTGTTGTTTATAAGATCTTCTTGGAGCATGTCCATTACCTGAAAGAAAGTATTTTAATTTTAACACTTTCAACGTGACGTGCATTGTGTAAACCATGAAAACGCAAAGTCCTAACATGAATCCACCATAGTAAATTTTACTTTCCTCTGGTCCTCACTTAGGCTAGATATTTGAAAATTTAGGCGTTTAAATTCCCACCCTTATCACGCTAACTCCCGTCCCCCCCTCCAAACCCCTTCGAGTGACCAGCATCTAATTTCTCCTGACATCATCACTGTTGAATCAAAAATTAAGGTCATTAGAATGAAGGAAACGCTCACGAACCGACGAGGCTCTTAATTGTCGTTTAAACTCTCCTTGTCAGTCTCTCAAATACCAATGTATTAATTTATTTTTGACCTTTTTGTTCCACTCAAATGTTACCATATGTCGCTATTTGATCGATACGTCACCTCATCAAAGACGTAACTATTTTGTCGAATAGTAGCAACTCTCTTCCACTTGAAGTGCTTTGAGAAAGCTATCCTCGCGTTGTTATATGCAGAGTCAGGTGGTACAATGTTGTATAGCATGGGATACTTCTCCTTATTGGATAGATCGCTGGCAGTGGAGGCATATGACACCTGTCAATTAAAATAAGACGTGAGGACTGGCGACTGTTCCTAATCACGCTTTGTCTTGTTACACTATTTTCTAAACCACGCAGCTTTGCATTCACGCGTTTAACCCTTTCACTCCCAAGATCTCATTAGTAATTCTCCTTATTATTTGCTATACAATTATTACGATGTTAGGTCAGAGAATTTGATATTGGATCAAATCTTAATCCCTTTATTGATATTTTTCTTTATTCTCATCACTTGTCTACTTGATATTGTATCGACACGGTAAGGAGAAATTCTCTCTCGGTCACTCATGGGAGTTAAAGAGTTAAAGGGTCACGACTCTAAGCTAGAACTTCAATGTTTCGGCAAACCAGAGATCGCTTCTATCCAAGATAAAAATGGCAAGATTTCCGTATAACCCCTTACCTCATTGTACATGCAGTGCTTGGATGAAAAAAAAAACCACAATGAAAATGGATTGTCTATGGGAGTATGGCTTTGAATAGTAAACAAATTGTCATTCGCAGAACAACGCTTACACGTGCACGACCTCCGAGTAATTATAAAAAAAATAGCGTTCCTCTTCAAAACAACAGCTGGAATCTCCTTCTTGTGAATGCCAAACACGGCTTTGTTGTGTTTCTCTTCGGTAGAGATTCCAGAAGAAGATAGTTCTGATACCTTGATAGATTTAGCAAATACCTTCTTAGATTTAGCAAATGCACCTCAACATTTAAGAGTTAATTCGTCGAAATTTACCTCTACATTTTATAAGGAATTATTTCAGGCATAATCGTTGTTATTTGTACAAGCTATCTGGCATATTCCTCTCCAAAACAAAATTTCCATGAATTCACTTTTAAGAAAATACCAGAGTTAAATAATTTACTATTTACCTGTACAAGATTCCAGAGCTTGCCGATCTGTGCAGTGGCTCGGGTCACTGATGAACAAGCAGCCCCTAGGAGCATTATCATTGGGGGCCTGGTGTGAAGGGACTCAAACAGCGAGTTTGTCGCATGTCCTGGGTCACACTGCCGTGAATTAGTCAGAAAATAAAACAAATTTTAGAATCGTATAAGTATAATCCATTTCTGACCACCACTGACCACTACTCAAAACCCGGGTCAGAAGGGGGCAGCAACACGCTTTTGAGACTTTCCTATCATTTCCTACCAGCCTCATAGCTTTTTAAGTTGCATGAAACAAGATGTATTGCCAGCTCTGAAATGAAATAACGTTAAGAACCGTAATATTCTCCTTTTTCACCAGACTCACATAGAGTTGTAAGTAATTTCATATTGGTCCGGTAAACTCGCGCTTCCTTCTCAACCAATCAGATACAAAACTAAAACCAATCGCAACTTGGTCACACGCGTTTTCCCGCGCTTTGGGAAGTTTGCTCGTGATAGTTACCGCTTTCCTCAAAGACTGCTTTTTCTACTTTGGCTTTGATTTCACGACAAATGGGAAAATGCTTCAGGCAAATTATGAAATGGATTTACCTCCTGCAAGTTTTGATCTTCTAGACATCCGATCAAAGAAACCGATAATGAAACTTGATAAATTGACTGAAGAGCTGATTGCAACTCGGTAACAGTGGGAGATGACGCATTTCGTAAATATTACGTACATCACAACACGGGAGACTGCTCTCCAGTGGGGTAACACGAGTCAACTCATGCCAAAAAAAATAAATTGAATCTCATTTTCACAACAAGAGATTTGGGGGTCAAGTTATGGTAAGTGTAGTGAATATCGTTGCAATTTATTTTTCACCTCAGGGCAAAGACAAAAGGGAATTTTAAACGCGCTAAATCATTCAAATTCGACCATCGCGTGATTTTGCACATATCAATGTTGTAAAAAGATAACAATCTTCTGTCAATAGTTGTTAATTATTTTGCCTTATTGGAACAGAATGAGACCATTATATGAAATACTTGATGATTTCTGTTTCGCCAAAATGTTTAGCCATTGAAAATGTTTCTAGAGCGGAAAACTAAGCCAGAAATTACTTATTACAGACTTCAGCGAACAGCCGCCAAGGGAATCATTTCATTCGGAGAAAAGTTTCTTCATTTCACAGTCTGGAAATTTGGTTATCAATTAAAGTACGAAAATTTTGTCATATCCTAATTTTGAAAGCAATTAAGTTTGACAAGAATATTTCCAATTTAAGCATCGACGTCAAAATTGCTTCATAACTACGAATAAACAAAATATGGAAAAGCGGGCCCGATATTTCGCTACGTAATTACAAATACCTTGAAAAGGTATGAAATTTGACTTAGCATTTCAAATTGCTGAAGAATTATGAAAAACAGATTGCGCTCATATCATCATGATAAACAAGTCAATACTTGATGTGTAGAAAGACTTTCAAATAGAGCCTTTTGTACAATAACGATTAGATAATTTCCAAACAAAGGTTATGACGTCGAAGTTTAAGATATTAGCGGACGAGAAAATCAATTATGTTAAACTCTGACACTCACATAGTCGAGGGCACATAGACGATAGCCGTGAGTTGAATGAATAAAATGGAAGATCGGGTCAATAAATTTTTCACGCGAAACTGGATTACTGCATTGATTTTAAAGAGGACAAAGCGTTTGTTCGCTCGACTTTTTGCTTGATTCAATGGTTCTGTTGAGGAGGAAATATCAAATTTTAAATTCATTTTCCCTTGAATTTAATTGCAAGCTTTAGAAGGAATAATCCATAATTTTTTAACCAAAACGGCTATGAACAAGAGCCTTAGAATGTCAACAACAATCGAACTGTATTTACAATGGTCTTCTACTCAATGAAGTTTTTGGACCGATTTGAGAAGGAATTCGAAATTGAAAATTGTATTTCAACTGAGTGTTAGTCTCATATCAACAGTGTTCACTTTCTGTGGTGGAGAAAAACAACATAACAAGACTTCGCTCATTTTCTAAATTTGTAAACCAAACTACAAAATTTTTGGTCAATATGAAACCATAATGAATGTGAAGGGCGTCAGGAAAAGCCGGCATATTTTGACGTGGTTTTCGAAAAGCTCTCGAAAAACGCAAGGCAAACTAGCGGAAGTGATATTCAAGAAGCGTTTGCCGCAAACAAATGTTACAGCCACGTTCTGTTAACAAAAAGAATAAAATGTTTCGTCTAACATAAGAATTCAATGCCTGAAATGTTTTCAAACAAAGTTTCGTAAAGTAAAACATTTCAGTAGTACTGAATACTGACTTTTCGTTCCCTTCGGAAGTTATTTCTGAGAATTTTAATAGGCCATTGTTGACTTTGAAGTGCAGTTAACGATATAGATTCTTCCAGGCCATGACAACGAAAATCTGTTCAAGTCTACACTAATTTTGATCCAAACACTTTTAAGATAATTACGCTCTAGATATCATTTCCCTATTGTTCCTTTGTTAAGGTTGTATATTGCATAATTTTGGGAGCTAAATTTCCTTTTAAATAGAATAATAGCTGAGTCGTTTATTTTCGTGTGCGTAACCAAAGGAATTTTTTTCGATCAAGCAACGCGTCGATTTCAAAACGAAAAAAGTTTGAATGTTCAACGGCCATTTTTCGTAAGGGGGGGGGAAATGACTGTGGAGAGAAGGGATTTTGAGAGAGACAGGACACAATATAATTTTGAAGTATTTAACTTATCCCTTACACATAGGCTGTCAGCGTTGTAATGCGACATGTCATCAAAGGTCACCCTAAACTTCCCACAGTACTCAAGGTATTGTAAATGGTTTTGCCTGTGTCTGAAAATGTCGCGCAAATGATGAAGTTGTAATGAAACTCACTACTAGTGAAGTTGTTAAGAAACCAAATAATTTGAGTTTTAGTGACTATACTCTGAGATGTAACCAACAGACAAAAAAAAATGATTTTGGATACCTGTGTATCATTCCATATGAGCTGCAATTGGTAACCGTTTAACAAATCGGTGCGGTTGTTCACCATATCAATTGCCAGTTCGCTTACAGGAAGAAATATTTTTCCTGCCGAAGCTACAGAGGAACCACTCATTGGAAATAAACCTCCTATGTATAGTGTCTTCGTGGCATCCAACATTGGAAAATTGGCAGCAAAACACGCAAGCAAGAAGCTCACGGTGCGAACAGATTTCCAAAAGTAGTTCATGTTCCCTTGAAAAGAAAAACTGC
Organism: Pocillopora verrucosa; assembly: GCF_036669915.1. NCBI lineage: Eukaryota > Metazoa > Cnidaria > Anthozoa > Scleractinia > Pocilloporidae > Pocillopora > Pocillopora verrucosa. Next base: position 10,792,245 of record NC_089325.1, read on the forward strand.
GTTCGCGCTGTTGTCCCACCGAAACTTTCCAGCGTCCGAAATTTTCAACGCCACTCCACGGTTTTGAATTCCACCACGCCACGCGTTCATGAACGGAAACCGTCTTCACTGCTAGATGGCTACAAAAACATTTAAAACTTCTTGAGGGCTAAAAGCTCTGTGTTTACGTAGGAAATGCATGAGCAATCAGATGTTGAAGTGACTCTTAAAATAGTTTGTGTGTTGTCTCTGGCCTGCGGTCGGCTCGATAATTTACATACATCGTGCCAATCCAACCCTAATCCGTACGTGATGATTCAGACCTTCTGTGAAGATAAAATATTTTTCCAAGTACATATGTTAGTAATTTAGGCTGATGATTTAGAAAAAATGAGTGAAAACATTTTTCATCGGATCACACTTGAACAAAGGTTAAGTTTTTTAGAGGATACTAGTCTGTTTCAGTTGCCATAATTTCAACGAGAGTGTACTATGAATAAAGAACGATTCGTCATATCTGTCCTATAATGTTTGCATTCTTTTGTTATGTCAACGTCATGCCAAGGTACGAAGTTTTTTAGAATCTCAGGAGCGAGCAGAACAAGATAACATGCATTTGAAAACTTTGAGGGCACAAATAACAAACCGGAAAAATTCTTGATAAACGGTTCATAGGTTACGAATCGATTTAAGATTTAAAATGAATTATTCCTACAAGTCGAGAGCGTGTGTGGACTGTGTAATCTTATGAAAACACTGTTATCTGTTTGCATTCCAGGATCAAGTTCCAGTCTGCGGAATTTGTTAGAGAATATGCAAATCTTTGAGCATGAGTGTTCACCACAGCAGCAGCCACCGCTTCCCACTCAGAAATCTTTTTGACCAAGTGAGAAAAGTGCCGCACGGCTATGCAAGATTGTTCTATCAGTCAAAGCTCATTCAGTCGGATTAAAAACCTATAACCTGCTTTGAATATGTCCAGGTTCGTTTACAATGTAAACATGTTTCAGTACCCCTTGCGAAACTTGAGTTTTCAAGCAGTTTCAAAGCTTGCGATGAGAGAAAAAATACATTTTATTTCGTATCTTTGGGGAGGCAACTTGAAGTCTCAAAAACTGTAACGAATAAAGATACATGTATCATGTTTTCCCCTCTTTTCGACTGATCAAGTCATGAGGCGTTGTTCTGATCTATATTATAAGCAAGTTTATTGCATCATGTGTGCCATTATATACCTGTAGCATGCATAAAAAGCAGGAGAAAAGCTAACTATTTAGTTAAACAAGTAGTTGTTCGATATAATAGGAATATATGTCGTGTGAGTAAAAAGAGGTCGTAAGAGTGAATCATCATTAGGGACCTTTAGCTATCAAGACCGAAACGCTGAGGTAGACGTTGTTTAAAAAATGAAATTATATTTTAATTCACAATTTTGCAAATGGTTGCGTGTGTTTGCAATCTCTTACGGTACTACACCTCAACTACAGCATCACCAACCAGAGTAGGTGTAGGAAACTTAAATAATTTGTCGTAGAGATTTCCCCTTCGAAGACCACGCAAATTATGGTGATTTGCTGAGGAAGGCCAAAAAATGTTCCTACGCGCTGAGCCATTGTTCTACGCAAAAGACCATTTGTTTTGCCTCGTCCTCGTTGCCATCGCCGTTAGCTTACGTGTCGCCGTACCCTCTCCTCCCCCAAGATGAAACGGAGGCGAGGTAACCTTTCACCTTGGGAGGGAGGGTACGGCTACACGTAAGTTACATCGCCGTCACTGTTGAAAAAGGTCCCTACTTAGTAGGTGTTCATTGAGTCCAGCTGCTAAGTTGATTTTACACTCATAAAAGAGGTGTTTATACAATCTTTCAGTTTTGAAAACTATACAGAGCCGATTTTGAGAGAGAAGAAATATTTGGACTAGATTTTCAGGTTGCCTTTCGTTTATCACTCTATGTGTCCTTCTTCAGAAAAGGAAAGTATCATAAAAAATTGACTTAATGGTCAACAAAAACGGTCATAGTACAATAAAAATTCATTAGTATTTCAATATGGTGTGATTTTTATACACATCAAATTTGTAACGTGTGAGACTAAGTAACCAAGTAAGTAACGTGTACGTGTAGTCGTTATTCATTGCATCAGGGGTGGGGGAGGGGATTTTGGTTGCGTCACGTAAAAAAAAAAAAAAAAATCACCTAATCTCCCCCTAAGGCTCTTTAGTATTCCTATAGTTCAACCTCATTGGCAATAATTTTCTATAGTCCCCGCCCGCCTTCATACTCTGTTAACGACGACTGATTCCCCTTCCGTTTCCCCCGAAAGCCATGTGACCCATGATCCCCTCATTTCCTCTGACCCCAAGCCATCCCCCAATGAATAAATTATAACTGGTCCCTTAGGGAACCTAGTTACACGTACGAAGTACTAGCAAACAAGTCATTAGTTGATTGGCTTTTAGGTATCACGCCGTCTTTTATGTTTAAGGACTTGGCAATTTTGATCAATAAATCTTCTATATGTCCTAGCCTTGCTTCTAATTGCTGTACATCTATATTGGTGGTAAACAGCCCTCTGTTGATCTGATATTCACTTGATGTGCGGTCGCTTGTGTTGGAGTATTCTCCCACAGTATTAGACCGTGACCTTCGTCGTCGGAGAGCTAAAACTTGAGCACTGTTTTCATCGGCGGGCATTTGGATTAAGTCGACCCAGTCTTGTTTTCGATCTCCTGCCCTGGAATCTCTATATTCCTGTGCGTTGCAAATCAATCGGAAAACAGAGAAAGGGTTGAAACTTGGAGATACTGACCGATCGTGAAGCAGGTACAACATAGAAACTTGTTACGCGACTGGCGCTTTGGAGCGTCAAGTAGAATAAAAAAATAAACAGTCTAAGACTGCATGTGGCTCCTGATAGAGCACAATTTTGTAAAAGAACTAAAGGTTGTATAACGACGCTAGAAGGTAGTCAGTTTGCAGAATATTTTTGTCACGTGCAAAACCCGCAGCAGGGTTAGCAGTGGTTTTGTCGTCCTTGTTTTATCCAAGGCGATACTTTTTTCAATTTTTTGTTTTCTTACCATTTCTGTAGAATCCAGGTCATAAGATAGCTCCATCTGTTCCATAACGCGTTCCCTGATTTCAGGATACACTCTTGTGATTCGCAGAAGATCCTGCCATTCGATGAGATGGACCTGGGAATTAACCTTGGAGACAAGGTTAGCTTTGGATTTAAAAGAGTGACCAGGCCTTCTTTGAAACGATGTCACGTTACAACCAACAATCTCTCCCGGACCTAAAGAACGAGACGCCAGTTAGTTTCTTTGAATTTTTGAGAAAAGACAAACGAGTTTAAATGTTGTGAGTTTGTTAGGAACCGCGTTAACCGATCATAAGTTGTTTTTGTTCGGGAAATTCTCTGAATCCTACGGATAAAATTTGACACTGCCTATCGAACCCTAACACTGAATTGAAACCGGTGACCATCCGTCCTTACCCAGAAACTTCATACTTTGTTGACTCTGTATGGCATCCACAGTGCCGGACACAATGAAATAGAGCTTAGTGACCTGGTCGCCTTCCTTCAACAGGAAGTGATGTTGAGGAAACATCTCGACACGAAATGCCTTGGCGAGAGCGCGGAGACTGCCTTCACTTGCTCCACGAAAAATCTCAAATTCTTCAAACACCTGGCGGTTTATGTGAACTCTAATGTCGGCTTGAAGTGATTCAGGAAAGCGGTACATGATCTGATGGCAGAAGATAATAAATGAGATCGGAGGCTATTATAGGGAAAATCTTTTCGTCTATCAAAAATCTAAGAGAGAGAGAGACGAGACTACCAGATTCGCTCCTTGAAGCACTTGTGGGATACCCTCTAAGTGTCATACTGTATAAGAGACCCCTAGGAGAGGGAAGGGAATATGGAGTGAAAGTTGTCCGGGGAAGTTTCTTTTGTCTCTAATGCGTTTATGCGATCCCCTTAAGGAAATGCCAAGGAAGACCCCAAGGAATTTCTTGAAGAGATCTTCTTGGAAATATGTTTAAGACCACCCAAGGGAACCTTACACTGAAATCTTCTTCGGAACATGCTGACGACTGACGACCTTACGGAACTTCCACGGGGATCCCCTGAGGGAGATAGGAAGACGACCTCAAAGAATTCCCCTAAGCAAGGCCCCGTGAGTTTTTAGCAAAAACATATATATAAACCTCGAACTAATGTACACCAGCACCTCTTCTTACCGACTCGATATCACTCCCTTTAGTTGCCGCTTGTTCCATGGTAAAGTATTCTCGGAGGGTCCCTTGAAGGGATTCTGGTATGTTATATAAGGAAATAAATTCCTTAACGACTCGCATATCTCCATGATATCGGGCTGAACGGGAGTAAAGACGTTGTATGATGGCCGTTAAGTTTCCAAAGATCACCGCGTAAAATAGAGCTATTTAAAAAAAATATATCAGCCAGATTCAAATATGGCTAAACCATTATTGAAAATAAATTTGTTATAGAAGTCTTCTTTACAGGATCCGAGCTAAGCAGTAAGGGTTAACTACCAGTCAAAATGCGTTCTTCAATCGAGATTGGTCAAATATAATCTGTTGATAAAGTTTGGTCGTTCTGTCAGGTCTGCTGGTCATAGAAGCCCTTGGTAGGGCGCCTGAAATTCTTGCGATCCTATCTGCTCAAGACGAGCATTATTTTACATTGGGAAACCAAAATTTATGTGAGGAAAAACGTTTTTGCCAAAGGAACTAAAAAGAGACGCACTTTACTTACCTCCTATCAACATCGTTATAACAGAAAATATTTTTTCACTGTCGGTGTTAGGAGCAACGTTCCCAAATCCGATACTCGTCAGGCTGGTTAACGTGAAGTACAAAGCTGTGATGTATCGGGTCCCAGCCCCCGGTCCGCTTCCCGGCAATGATTCATTTATCGGTTTGTTTAATGTTCCCGCCAAAAGTTGAATCCAACCATACGGGACTCCAATCTCTTCCCTGCCAATTACGTGCCAGATACAAGCCAGCCAATGGGCAACAAGAGTGAAAAGAGACGTCAGCAGGAAAACGACCGCTAAACCGTATTCAGAATAACGATCCATTTTGCGGGAGACTCGGACGAGACGAAGGAGACGAGCAGTTTTCAACAGACCAGCGACAGTAGCAGCCTGAGACAATGGAAATAAAAAGATTCGTTAAGTTGTTATGCTTCACTATTTTTGACAAGATAAAGAGCTTTATCGCAATCACCGATTCATTACTTAGTTTTGAAATGTTTCCTTTCAAAATTCGAATTACAGAAGCTTTGTGGATCAAATTCAAAATATCGTAATTAATTGAGATATAGAGCAGTTGCGACATTTTGAAGAGCTCTAGTTATTGATGTGGCTCAATGTAATTGCATTTGTAAAATTGTGGAGAACAACTCCCTGAAAAAACCTGTCGGCCGACAGTTTTAAGCACACCCGTCAGCCAACAGGCGTCCGACAGTCAATAATCTGTCGGTGAGCGATCAGAAACAATATCATCGTATTACCGTCCAAACTTCAGCGCAAACTGAAGTTTAATTTTTGTTGCTATGAGGAAGAACTTTTTCACAGAGTAGGAACAAAAATACAGCAAGATTAATAGACAGACTCTTTACAACTAGAGCCAGTTTTCCCAGTTAAAGTGGAGCGCTTTGTTAATTAGTTTCCATACCCCTTCAAACTCGTCCGGAATGAAGTAATCAAATGGTATGGCGGACACAAAATCTATCGTAAACCAAGTCTTTAGATAATGAACAGCGATCCTCTTGGGTGCGCTGATCACTACTGCGGATGTTGTGTCCACGTAAGTCGTCCGGAAATTTATCAGTATGTCAGCGATGAACATTAAGTCGACCAAAAGGTTCACCACCTCACGGGGCTCCCCCGAGGAAATTTTTTCCCATACTCCTTTACGTCGCGCTTCCTTCTGGAAGAATGCCGCTTCATATGGGATTTCAATTGAAATGTAAAGCACCAGAGCGAGGACAAACCAGTCCCAGAGCGCTTTAAATTCTGACTCGTGGTGAATCGTACACTTTCCAATCTTGCCTCTAATTGGCGAGTCCGGTTTGATGTCCCTGTTTAGACTACGCCTTTTGGTCTCAGCGATAATGTCGAGAGCCACTGAGGACATGATCTGAAGGAAAAAAAGCGAAAACCAAAATATTAAATAACATATAGGCTGAAGCAAGCGAACTGCGTAAAGCGCGGGAAAACAAGAGTGTCGAAGTTTTTATTGGTTTTAGTATTGAACCTGATTGGTTGAAAGGGTGGCGCAAGTTTTCTTGACCAATCACAGAGCGGAGTAAGACTAAACAAAAATAATCCCGAAACAGATGGTCTGTTTTTCATCGCTCGCGCGCGGCCTAAGCAATGTTTCTGTATTTTGATTGGTGGATTGAGATTTATTTAGTTCGTTTCCTTCCTTAGCGGTCCGTTGGCTGTCTTTGTAATAATTTAGGTGTTTTTTTCCCCGCGCAGAAATCTCATCGCAATTAAAAAACGCCTGGTGACAAGTACAAAAATTTTCTTTTCTGTTGAAAGATCTTTAAAAACGCTTAGGGTTAAAATTAATTCAAGTTTTTTCAAGAGCAAAAGGAGGAAATTCTTCTGAATTACAAGTGACAAAACCAACACTTTTATTTTGAATTTCTGAGATATAAACGAGAATTTAATAAATAAAACTTGCCAACTCTGAATTCTAATTATTCCAGTTTTGAGTTTCACTACCCACGCAAAAAAGCTGCTTGAAAATATGTTTTAGATTTCACACGAACACATGTGAAGTCATCATAATAATCAACATCTCCGCACGAAAAAAATCTTTAGGAAACAGAGCGGCTATTTTCCGATTGCATAGCTATATTATCTTCCTTTCAGCCTCTTTGCATCATTCATTAAAAATTACGTTAGCTGTGAAAATAAGCTTCATCATGGTTAATAATTAATTGCCGTACGCTATATTTGTTAACCGCGCATGAAAATTTCTTTTAATCAATTTCTTTCTTAGAAATTTCAGAGATCAAACCAACATTCAACATAACGCTTGCATTGTTTATCAGCTCAAATATCTATATATTTTTTGTAATTTAAGCTTTCAACGATATCGTAATAAATAAAATGCTCTGAAACGAAATGCAGTTAAGATAACCAGTTTTTAATAATCGCGTGTTTGAATTTTAAGTCAAATATGCGAACGTACGAGACAATGCAAAGGTGGGTTCGTGAATCAGCACAGCGGTACGTCTTTGGTTTACTTGCAAACGAAGACTTTAGAGACAAGTGTTTTGGAATTTGGTTGTTTTATGGTGATCTTTAACTGAAAATGATTATTACAAAGTCAGACCAACTGTAGACAATATTGCAGTACATATTTAAGTATTCTCATATCCGAATCCCCCTCACCTTTAAAAGCAGCACGCACGCAAGAGTCTGTGATCGAAGCTCGACGGAAATTTCCAGCCCCGCTCCTGTGTCAGTGAATGTGAAAGGCCGAGCCGAAGGGGTTCAATTTTGTGGAGACAAGCTGTCATTTCTCTCTTCCAACCGTCGCTCTTTGAAGGTAACTTAATTTTGAAATGTCAAATAGGTGAAGAATTCCCAAAAAACAGGTGCGAAAATATGGAAAAGCTTCGATGATCATTCATTATCAAAATACGCATTCTCATGTAAAACACTTTACATCTTGATCTTCTTTGCTTTAAGAAGACACAATTTATTCAACATATGAAAAGCTGCGAGGAATTACATGAATAATAAGGATAAATTTCAGTCTGTACTTTTTAAGTGTTGCTCTCCTTAAATTCAAATGCAAGTTAGTTACATTAGACAGGGTACTCGACACAGCAAGAAATTTTCTTTTATGGTAATTAAGTTTAAGGGGGCGTGAAGCAATCGGTCTTTTGGAGAAATAAATAAATAACAAAGGTGTAACAAGAGACACTTAAAAACCAATACTGGCATTCTTCGGTGAGGAATTATTTAGATATTAATCGACTCTCATTCAAGAGTTTATTCACAGTATTATGAAATAGAACTTTTTGACTTGTGCTATATATAATTGCAGGTTGTTTATTTAGTCTGTATATCATTGAGGTACATTAGCTTTTTCAAGTTTGTCTCTCAACATGATTTTGCCAACGATTTCCGAAGTTCATAAAGCAAACTATAATTGAATGTCGAAAGTAACTTACCTCGCTAAATGATTGGTCCAAAAAAAAAAAAAAAACATTGGCACCATCCTCTCAACTAATCAGATCCAAAGCTAAAAACCAATCCAAACTTTGTCGCTCAAGCTTTCCTACGCTTGAAGTAGTGCGCATTTTTCCTTGCCCAGATTGGCCATTGTGACGACTTTGGTCCTGACTTTAAAACTAGTTAATTCGCTGAGAGGCGCTCGACATTTCTCGAGGAACTGGTAATGTCACAATGCAGCATTCCAAATTATCAAGTTAGAACAAGGATCTTGTAAAGTAGGGAAAAAGGAAACCCTAAACCGGAGACACATCGCAACATCGTACGTCTAACATCGTAATATCTCCTTGAAAATCGAAATTCCCGAATTGTTTCTCCTTTCTCACAAGCACATTATACTGCACAAGCATTAATCACTATGATTAATCGAAAGCGAATTATATTTTGGGAAAAAATTATCCAATGACGAGAGATGAAACAAAATCTGATTGGCTTTCCGAGCCCACTTGTGCTTTCCCGTCGTCTTCCCGCGAAGAGCAAAACTTTTACCGTTTGAACAAGATTAAAGTTTTCAATAATTATTTTAACTGCAATGGAACATACAACATCCTCACCCCTATAATACGATTCAATAAATAAAACAACAGTGGGTTTCATATGCGTTTTCTTTTTGCGAAGCAAACAACGAGATTAGCCAATCATTCCCGCTCGAGTGGCAAATTAGACCACAAGATCCCTTTCACTTCGCTCACGCGTGAGGCTAGCGAAAAATTTCTTCAATTCTTTACTTGGGAACCAACTGAACCCTCATCTTTGTTTATAACAACGACAAACCACTCAGAATTTTTCCTTTCACTCTCTGAATAACTTTAAGATATTACAAAATATTTTAACGTTAAGTGTATCTCATCCTATTGCCATTTTTAACCACCCAACCATAACCCTGTTAGCCACAATGGCTACATAATTTAGTTATAAATCCATAGTATCATAACATAACGATAATACTTTATAATAACTTTTCCTAATAACAACACCTCCCTTCCCCCCCTCCCCCCAAGAGAGAGGTGCTGTGTCACAAGACCAAACAACTGCATTAGAGACCTCGCTCTGGTATATCAATTCCTGAATCCTACTAAATACAAGCTATGAAACTTGTTATTCAAACTCAGTGCATTAACTTATTCAGATGACCAGGTGCAAGTTGTCAAGGTTATTTTTTTAATCCTAGTTTTGTGCGGTGCTTCAAATGCCCCAACAAAACTCTTCTCTGGGGTCTCTGCCCTTCCTCTCAACCTAGAGAAGAAGGGGCATGAGAAGACAGACTCATGAAACACTACTGATACTCAAGCCTACCATCTAAGCAGTATCAAAGACTGCAATGTTAGTGGGAGAATGGGTGGAAAATGCAAATTTACTCACACATCAACCAGAAATAACTATAAACTACCATATCAAAATTGTGTCCCATGTTTTTTGACTTCCATTCACTAACTTTTGTAGGCTCTGTATGCTAGTGTGTTTTCTAGGTGAGGTGTGCTTGGTATTTTTTCAGGAGGAAGGAAGTGGGAGATGATTAGATTTCTGCTATGGCGAAGGACTAACCGACTTCCACTCTAAATCCACTATTACACTAAATCAAACAAAACAGCTTGGTGAATGATCAAGAGTTTACAACACTGACTTGTGTTCCCTCAAAAGATGCTTCCAATTTATGCTGAACTTAATCTATCAATTGCATGAATGGTTTGTACAAGAGTATTTACCAACAGGGAGCCTTGTGCATCCCATTAAGACCATATTGAGCATACAAACATATTAACAGGGTTGTCAAAATAAGCTGGCAACCAGTGCAATCCACCTTTAACTCTAAAAAAAAACCTCAGCCATGGAAGGGTAGGGAGTAAAATTTCAGTATGGAAGCATGTTATTAATGGAATTAAAACTGTTTAGTACCACCTACTTTGTACCACAGTCTGGTCACTCAAAATCCTTTTGACAACCCTGTTTAAATAAAACCTACATAACTTTCAGTTTTAAACCAGATTTTCAGTCAATTTGTAGTAATATGAAGTAATTTCTTTTCCTGTAATAGCAAGTTTAATGCGCTTGCTCTTTAATAAAGTTCTTACCTCAACAATGTGGTTGTCAACCTTAAATATTACTGCACCAAAACTAGAAGCTTTAAATTTTTTTCTTATGCCAGAAAAACACTAGAAAATGGCATTCCTTGTCTTCCCAACTTATCCTATCTCTCTGATCCTTAAATAACAACAACCTGTCCTCAAAAAATCTTAACGATCTCACTCTTTTGCGGTAACAAAGAATGCTGTACAGCTTGCACACACTCCTAGACAACATATACAGAAACAAATTGAGCCCATCAGTATATAACTGGCTGTGATCACCCAAAATGCAAACAAATAAAGTGTTGGATTGCAATAGTTAAGTGGATCGCCTGGTGGCGGAGTTGGATTTGGTCGGTACTTGCTGTATACCCAGATGTTTCCGGCAATAAACCATGTGAACAAGAATAGATTTAAAACGCCGTCAATAAATTTTGTGGACATGGATTGATCTTCGTCCATGTCCAAGTCATCTTCATGAGTCCTGGCTCGTTGACAAAGGACTATAATGGTTTTCAACATTCCAAATGATCCTCCCACAATGAGGTAAATTGGAATGAAGGGTTCCACAGGACAATCATCCTTATACTTAGCACCTATCAAACAAGAAAAAAAAAGTCAACAACACCTCGTAATATTCTACCCAGGTTACTAGCTATGTTCACTTAAAAAAAACAACAACAACTTTGAGCACACAAATAGTATCTAGACGGCACAGGATCAAATCCTATCAAAGCATGAACTTTTGCAGCCTTTTATCTGCAATTCCTTTGATTACAATAATCATTGCTGGGAATCATTTTGTTATGATGATCACATATCAGACACATTCAAATAAAGATCAAATTTATTTCATTTAATTGTAAGGAAACTTCATTTTCCAGGGATCACTTTACCATAACTCAAGCCATGCACAGAAAACATTTAAATCATTTTTGTTTTGTTACTCACCCATAATGACCATGGCAATTGGAAGTGCCATCAATAAACTCAAGGCAATGGTGCAGCCAACTGTAAATTATGGACAATTTTCAGTTAAGTCAACATGTAATCATATGAACCTTCAGAAGACATGGCAAGACCATGACAATTTGGAAGTGCCATCAATAAAATCAAAGCAATGGTGCAGCCAACTGTAAACTATGGACAATTTTCAGCTAAGTTGACTGACATATAATCTAAATCTAATCTCTAAAACAACCAAAAGATCCAAAGGCCCTTCAAAACTTTTTGACATTTTCAAGGATTTTCTGGATCCCCAAAGTACTTAAGCTTCTTAAAGATACCATTTGCCAAAAAAAGTAAAGATTTCAGATGATTAGGCTTTGTTGATCACAGTAAATTCTTGAGAACTGATGATAAGGATCCACATTAAACTCCCAAGATCAACAATTGAAATTAAGTATCTTTTCAATCAGATACCTTTCTTATGTAAACAAAACTTTGAGTACTGCGCTATTATAAATACCAGTGTTTTAAGGGAATCCCTAGGTGCCTGGAGGCTTCAGCTTCAGAAATCTGAAATGCACAGCTCTTGAGAGCTCTTTTAACTTACTTGTTCCAGCAAAGAGCTGTACAACTCGTTTGCAGAAATCAAATGAACCATCAGAAGTCTCCTTAGCTTCTTTGATTTGCCCAAACAGTGAGTCATAGCTGGGCGGTGCTGCATCCTCAGGCCAAATTTTGTCTTCTTCTTCAGTGTGGTTTTGACTGCTCTTTTCAGACTAAAATGAATCAAGCACAGTGTCATTATGTGTCAAAATCCCGTTATGAATCCAGTGCTAATAACATACTCACTGTAACATTTTGGTTGAACAGGGATGACAAGCTAAAGGATGCCCTGGAGTGACTGTGACTCCTCTTATTTATGAGGGGGTACAATGACCCCCTCATATGTACACTTCTCATCATTCAGGTTTGGGGAAAACATGCAAATCTGAGGAATCTACCCTCTGGTGCTAGATACTCTCTTTGCCAGTACTTCTTCTTGCATGAATATAAGTTTGTTGATATCCTAAGATAAAAACTCCTGGTGAGGCACACACTTAATGGTGGTTGCCCCTAAAAAAATCTTACAGACCCCCTGTCCACTGCCTGTCAAAAGGCTCATGATAATCTCACATTTATCTTTTTCTTTTTGACCATGCACCTCATTGCAATGAAATGGTCAAAGCAAAGAAAAAAAAAGGAAAAAGCTAAATAGAAATTTTTTTAGCATACAAAACTATTCTCTAGCTAATTATGCCCATCAACTGAAAATGTTGACGGAATATCTTTTGAGAAGTTCTTTCAAATTCTTGAGAGTATCAAACGTTGTTCAGAAATTTCAAGTGATTCTGAAATTAAAAAAAAAATTTGTATGTTTATGCTATATGCTAATAAATTCCAATTTAGCTGTTCCCTTTGTGAGGTGCATCACCAATGACTCCTATAAAACTCGAGTGCTCTGTTGTATCTGGTCATCACTAATTCTGTAAAATCCCTTTAAAATATGTCATACCTGCTTGCAAGTGCCTAGTAAATACCTTGTGGATTATTTTTCACCAAAAATATAATAATATGGATTGTGTTTTTCTTTTTTTAACCTAGAAACCATTGCTGTCTTAGAACTAATCCCTGGGATGTAAATATAAAATTCTTGTTTCAATAATGCATTTAAGACTGCAAGCTAGCTACAAAGTTGATTCATTGATGAAGCTCAACATGTATAATCTCTACAAACATCCCACAACAAGAAGTTATGCTCCCTAATCCCCAACCAAAGAGTCCTGACAATCTGGAATTTCAATTTTATAAAAACAAATACTTAAAAACCTCTAGAACCTGATGAACAAACCCAGTTGAGCTTTTGTTGATAAGAACTCCAGTCGTTTGCTCATAAGTTTTTAGATTATGAAATAAGCATACTGAATCAGTGATAATATTTGCACAAGCAGAAAGTTAAAACAAAGTGTACATGATACCTCGACATCTGAGACTAAACTACAATGTTCATCTACGTAAAAATTATATGAAAACTTTTTAGGTCAAACACGCAAAAAAAGGAAAAACCCTACTGTTCAACGAAATGAAAATCACTGTTATTGGGACTGCAGGATTCACCTGAGCAAATTTTGGTAAACAGTTTCGATCTTCCAAAACAATAGTGTAAATTAAAATGGAATTGCTTTTTTATAATTCACACCCAAAGCTTATTAAAAAGTTCCTGAAGGCCAGGTGCAAAGAGGCGTAGATGTTTAACTTGATCAGGAAATTCAAATTATAAAAAAAGAATATTTAACAGGAGTATCTTACAAACTCGCCACAACTCTAGGTTGTAAGATTTTACTGAAATATTAGCGCACAATTCCTACTGAAGTGGTCTTTTAAAGACCCGAATTTTTGTCGTCTCATAGCGTGTTTCCACGCCACCGAAAAATACTCCTACTACCGCGATTAGTTAAAATGTTAACAAGAGTTCAATGGATAAACTGATCATGGCTTCTGCACACCGCAGAAAACGCTGATAGAGACATCTCTTAAAGGGAATCAGAATTTTAAATAAATAATCCCGAGTCTTTCATAGACTCCAGCACAGAGGCACTTATGAGAAAGCCACACACAAAACATAAATAAAACAGCTGCAATTTTTTGTACCTTAAGAGGGCGCTTGTATTTCTTACTCCTCTCTGCATCATCGCCCGCAATCCTTATGAACTGCATAATTCTACCATTGAACCCGTATCGAACGCTTACAGTATTTCGTTCAACGACGAAAATAACACTCGTCGCACTCAGTTTGGAAAAAAACACCTAGCACCATCCGGTCAATGGTTTGATTAAGCAGTGGCTGAATTATGCAAATCCTGGTTCAAAATTACATGTAAAAGTGCAATTTAACGAGACAGGAATATTGTACATAATAAACAAAAGAGCGCGCCATTTATAGGATCGCAGCGATAAACAAAGAATTCGAAGACAATATTTGTCGGAAATTCTGTGCGAACTCTACTTTACAATTCTAGATCGTGCCGTGGAATTACCTAAATGACTCACCATTATAATTTCTACGTTAAATATGACCAAATATCCGGCAGATGTCGATCAGCCTAAGATCACCAAATTAAAAGAAGGATCCACTTGCATTGTTCACGGCAGTGCGCTTTCACCATTTCGTCGTCCTTCATCGAAAAGTCACAAGTCTTCGCCGCACTAACTGTTTCAGTCTTTCCTTAGAAGAGGCATGGAAACCCCCAAGAGGCAAAAAAGAGACACTTTAGACGGTTTTCTGTCGAGTAGACGAGTTGGTTGCTCTCTTAGAAAGGCCAGCACCGTTAACGGCAAATATATCAGCGAACAAACTGACCAATAGCAAGTTGGATCGCCAATGAATAAATTAATATATCCACCTGAAAAGGCTGCAACAAGTCTTGATGAAAAGGCCTCGAAATTATCCAAATCGTCAAATGAAAATGTACATGTGGTCGTCATATACGTGTCTCTGAGAAAATAAATGCAGATTGACATGGAGACAAATTTTTTGACCGATTGTCGCGGAGCAACCAATTAATTGTCGGTCACGATGGATAATTTACATATAACAGCTACAAGTTAGGCAACGAAGTCAACGATCAATTTTAAGACTAAATAAAAGAGGGTGTTACATTTAATTATTTCAAAGCACATCGCAGAAGCATCATCTTTGAGGAGGGTTTTTCCTCGTCTTAATTACGCTGTATTTTGGGTACGAAAGGTCTGCGAAGCGCGATCGCTGTGGGCTACAGCAGTGAAGTGTGGTGAATCGATTAGGCAAGCATAAGGGCGGTGGGCGAAGAGCTGAGAGGGTTGTCTGAAGACGATGGGTAGGGCATAGCTCGATTAGGCAAAAAGCAGGAAACTCGGCCTTTTTCGAGTGTTCATCCAAGAGAGTGTTAGCTGAGTGCCACGAAAAAGCTTTTTCCAGCCTCTTTCGTTTGTACGCTACCAGGTGAATCAAGCTTTTATCCAAGCATCTACAGTCTGGTTTGCTTGTACCTAATTTTGCCTGCCTGCGTTTTATAATTATCATAGAGAGGAAGGCAAAGGTAAATGGTTAAGCGGGTCTAATATCACCCAACAGCTGGCAAGGACTAGAAATTGTTCTTCGCCTCAGGTGGTTTTCCTGAGCTGAGAATAACGTTTTTGATGGATATAGTGAAAGGGGGTAAGTTTATAAAGAAACTGTGGTGCGTGGTGCTGCATTGATGGGGGGGGGGGGGGGGGGGGGGGGGGTGGTGAAGGAAATTACAAGGTAATTTTTATTTTAACATCTGACTGATATGGACTACAAGAAATCCTTCTTGTTCAGCAAGTAAAAAAAAAATCTAATGTTAGCGTGCCGCAGGCCAACCTAGCTGCTCCACAACAGCATTGTTGAATTGTCCTTAAAAAAATGCCTTGAAAGCAATTTTTAGTTGCATGCTCCTTTCATTTGTCACTAGCGTCCAAAACAAGACTCTGGTTTCCAAAATCAGACCGTAGTATCCACAATTAGAACCTAGTGTCTAAATTCGGACTATAATGCCTGAAAACTAACACTGGTGTCCAAAATTAGACACCAGAGTTTAAAATCTAAAATTAGCATAAAAAATTGGAGCTAGTGTCCAAAATCTGATACATGTGTTCAAAATCCTATACTAGTGTCTAACACTGGACGCCTCTGCTTAAAACTGGACGCTGCTGCCTAAAATCATACACTGCTGTCTAAAATTGTGCACTACTGTCTAGAATTGGACATTAGTGTCAAAAACTGGAAATTACTGCCTAAAATCATACACTGCTGTCCAAAATCAGACACAAGTGTCTAAAATCAGACTCTTCTACCTAAAATCAGAATATACTGCCTAAAATCAGACACTTGTGTTTGAAATTGGCCCACAATGTCTATAAATATCAGACACCAGTGTCTACATTTAGACACTTAAGACTGAAATGGGACACTGCTGTCCAAAATTGGACAAAAGCTGCACTCTGGCATCTAAAATCAGACACTTGTGTTTAAAATTAGTCATTGGTTGATGCCTTTCTCTCTTTCCATCACCTTTCTTATGGCAAAAGTATCAATATTGTAAGGAAAATTATCCGTTATACTCAGAAGACTCACAAAAAAAAGACAGAGTTCCATATGCTCTTCCTCTGTTGGACCCTTGGCAGAAAAAACAAAGACAAAACTCTACAGAAGTATGAGTACAATGTAAATGTTTATGTTAACAGATCCTGATTCTTATGGCTGGAAGCAATCAGAACAAAAATCTACTAGAATTCATAAACTAAGAAAAAATCCTGTAGAAAGTTATAGCCCTGATACAAATTTTATTCTAGAGAAATCAAAACCTACAAAGTCTCCATGATTATTACATACTATTAATATTAATATATTAATATTAAGAATCATTAATTCCAAAAGTCAGTGGGACTTGCAGAAAAATAGGCTAAACTGCTTGCTACCCTGAAATGTTGTTTCAGACTAGAGTACAACACCCAAAATTGTTTATAAGGGTGAGCTTCCTTGCTCAGCTGTCTAGAAAAGTAGATTTGTAAAATCACTTAATACCAATTCAAATGCAAACAGTGCTTTGAAATACATATTATGATGTCTTCCTTAAATATTACAGGATCTCTGATGAAGTTGCACCTAAATACTCAATGACTCATATTTCAAGGCACCTTTTGTATCAATTCAATGGCATAGAAATGCCAACTAATATATTGCAGCAAGAGCTTAATATCTTAGATTAATTATGGGAAACAAGAAAAACCAAAAGAATGATGGGTGCACAATATTGGAGAGAACTGCATAGAACCACATCTGGGTGAACTAGCTAGAGAGTAACTCATTGCTGTAAGTTAAGTGAGCAGTGGTTCATTTGAATTGATCACCTATGACTTTATAAAAAAAATTATGACTGCCTTAATGGCAATTTTGTGTGACTACATGATGTCTTTGTAGACTTCAGTGGCACATTCCTGTCCATATGGGTAACACTTGAGATTTCATTCATCAGCATTAAATATTGCAGCACAAACACCCACACAACACACACAACAACACATGACCCCTGCTAAAATGTATGTGGAGGTTGTTAACCAAAATGCAAACAGATACAACGTTTGGTTACAATATTCTTCACTTCCAGAGTCAGTAAAGTCGGGCTTATAATTCTTATATATCCAGACATTTCCACAAATAAACCAGATAAACAGGAAACAGTCTAGGATGCCCTCAAAAGGGCGCTTCTTCTTCTCGTCTTCATCTTCATCATTATTGGATTTTGTGGCCCGCTGACACAAGGAGATGAGGTTTCTGAACACACCCACAGCTCCACCAACAATAAGATAGATGGGAATCTTATCTTCTACAGGGCACTGGTCTTTGTATTTAGCTCCTGTTAAAGGTATTCAACTTTTCATCAATTCTACAAAATCCGATTTGAGATTGCCCCTTTTGGCCATGATAATTTCACTGTCAAAGTTCTAAGACATAGAGGTAAAAAAGAGAGGGGCTAAGTTTCTAGCAAGTTTTCCAGCATCACTGGGAAGTATACATCAGAGCGCATGACAAAGTGCATACACTCAAAATGTCAGCTTAGAACTACTTAACAGTGGCTAATTTACATTATCAACCAATATTCTGGACATACAGGTAAAGGTTTCACTTACCTATGACTATCATAGCTATGGGAATAGCCATGACCAGCCCAATCATTATGGTACATCCAACTAAGAATGATATCAAAGAAAGAAATTAAAACTACTTGAAATAGCAATTTGTAGAGATAAAGTTTTGTCAACAGTAAATTGAGGCTCTCAACTAGTCAGCAACAGACTTGATTTCTCCCCATATACCCCCACAGATCTGTGGAAACTACCAGCCATCTTGCTCTGGTTTGGGCTGTTACTGTAGCTGCCAACAGGTTAGATCGCATTACTGACAACTTGCTTTCAGTAGTTCTTTCCAGCTGCCCTGGAACAACCTTGAATCCTCTTTCCTTGTAGGTTCCACCCTCAGAGCATAATGACATGCTAGGCGTTTTTTCAGAGGGTCATACTAGTTGGTAGATACAGCTAATTTAGACTGCATGCAGCACAATTGTAACTTTGCCCAGGGAAAAGTATGAAAGCCTTTTAAAAGCAATGCAAGAGGACAAGAAGTCTGCAAGGGGTCGTGTGCTGAAAATTACTACCAGATCCCAGCCAACCTCTACCCAACTTGTCTAAAATCTTCCTGCAGGCAGAGAACACACATCCGGCAGTGCTATCATAGATGAGGACCTGTTCTCAGAGCATAGCTAAGGAAATACTCTGTACTTTACCCTAATTTTCCACACTTTGGTTTAGTAAATATAACTTTCTGAGAATCACTAGACTTAATAAAAACCCTGTAAGTTATTATTCTATAGAGCAGTGACTTTTTCAAATTTATACAGGATCTTTTATGTTGAAAAAGAGTGACACAAATTCTTACTTGTTCCAATAAGTATCAAAAAGAGTTTCTTCAAGAAGTCAAGCACTCCACTGGAACTGGAGCGTGCTTCTTGGATTCACCAAACAAGGACTGATAGGAAGGTGTGTGCGACCTTATAGAGGAAAGAAACAAAATGAACTAATTTAGATAGAGCTCACTAATAAACCTTACCACCATCAGTATGCCTGATTTATTCATACTTCGCATGGCATGGACATTCAGTATGAAGAATCGCCATACTGTTCTCATAGTATATTTCATTTTGTTACTGACAATGAGGAATTTGTTTTAAGACTCAAAGCTTCTGAGGTTGTGATCATTTTCTATATTCTCATGATCTAAATGACCGATTCACCAGGATTACGGTAAAAGAGAAATTAGAAGCTGGTCACTCTTAGGGTTTAAATGGTTTAACTCAGACCATCCAAGAGAAAGAAGGCAGTTGTTTTCGTAAACTTAACAGAGCAACCAAAATGGTTGCAGCATGAAGAGCTGAATTTATTTTTCTAGAGAGCCATGAAGGTACAAAAGTACCCAGTGATTCATCCTAAGAGGGGGAGAAGCATTGTCTGTTCAAATATGAAGGAGGCATCCCTGATGAAGGGTCTACTGGATTCTCCCTGGCATAGAAATGGAAAGGTTGAACCCTTTTAGTGCAAATTCTAGGATCTTATAATTTCTAAAAACATAATCATTTTTCTGATAATGTAACCACTTCTGATGTGAGATCACAGGTGTTTTAATTGTATAACAGTGGTATTCCTAAGACAATAAGGTTGATGGAATATGCATCACCCACACACGCAAGCACTACACCAGCTGTGACTGATATTTGACAGCTGTAAGGCAAGATTTCTAAGAAATATTGTCTCCAAGTGGTCTGCTGTCACAAAG